>NW_009633971.1:0-35279 GCF_000690535.1 Cariama cristata
ATTGAAAACTCTAACATTTCATGGTCATTATGCCCAAGACAGCCACTGACCATCACACCACCCACTATTCCCTCTCTGTTCACAAACAATAGGTCTAGCAGGGCACCTCCTCTAGTTAGCACATTTACCAGTTGTGTTAGGAAGTTCTCTTCCACACACTCTAGGAACCTCCTGGACTGCTTCCTCTCTGCTACATTTTCTTTCCAGCAGGTATCTGGCAAGTTGAAGTTGCCCACAAGAACAAGGGCCAGCAACCATGAGACTTCTGACAGTCTCTTGTAGAATGCCTCATCTGCCTGTTCATCCTGGTTGGTGGTCTATAACAGACTCCCACAATAACGTCCACGCTGCTCACCTTCCCCCTGATCTTTACCCATAGACACTAAACCTTGTCATCTTCATCATCATCAATTTCAGTACAGTCAAGACACTCCCTTACATACATTGCTACCCCACCGCCTTTCCTGCTTCACCTGTCTCTTCTAAAGAGCTTATAGCCACTCATTGCAGCACTTCAGTTGTGAGAGTCATCTCTACCATGCTTCTGTGATGGCAACTACATCATAACTTTCCTGCTGTACAATGGCTTCCAGTTCTTCCTGTTTGTCGCCCATACTGTGTGCATTGCTGTAGATGCGCTTCAGCTAGGCTAATCGTTTTGACTCTGACACAGGCACGCTGCCCCTAGGTTCATCTCTAGTGAGCCTGGTCCTATCCCCTTCCCTCTTCAAACCTAGTTTAAAGACCTCTCAGTCAGCCCTGCTAACTTCTGAGCCATAATCCTTTTTCCCTTCCAAGTCAGCTGTACCCCCCACCTGACATAAGCAGACCTGGTTCCATGAAAGCTGCCCCATGGTCAACATTCTACCTATGGCACCAGCCTCTTAGCCGTGTACTAATCAGCTGAGTTTTCTTATTCCTTTCGGTATTTTTCCTTAATACTGAAGCAATTGAGGAGAATACAACCTGTGCCCCTACTCCTTTAACCAAATACCCCAGTGCCTTGAAGTCCCTTTTGATTACCTTGGGACTGCTTCCTACAATCTCATCTCTACCCACCTGGAATACTAATAGCGGATATTAGTCAGAGAGCCACACCAATTTAGGAAGCTTCCTGAATGACAGTTTTGACACTGTCTCCAATAACATCCTCATAGGTAAGGTTAAGAAGTGTGGGCTAGATGAGTGGACAGTGAGATGGATTAAGAACTGGCTGAACTGCAGAGTCCAGAGGGTCGTGATCAGTGGCGCAGACTCTAGTTGGAGGCCTGTAGCTACTTGTGTTCTCCAGGGGTCAGTTCTGGGTCCAGTCCTATTTATCTTATTCATCAATGACCTGGATGAAGGGACAGAGTGTACCTTCAGCAAGTTCACTGATGACACAAAACTTAGAGGAGTGGCTCATACACCAGCAGGCTGTGCTGCTATTCATCGAGACCTGGACAGGCTAGAGAGTTGGATGGGCGGAGAAGAACCTGATGAAGTTCAACAAGAGAAAGTGTAGGGTCCTGCACCTCAGGAGGAATAACCCCATGCACCAGTACAGGCTGGGGGTTGACCTGCTGGAGAGCAACCCGGTGGAGAAGGACCTGCGAGTCCTGGTGGACAACAAGTTGATCATAAGCCAGCAATGGGCCCTTGTGGCCAAGGCCAATGGTACCTTGGGGTGCATTAGAGGAAGAGTGTGGTCAGCACGTCAGGGGAGGTTCTCCTTCCCCTCTACTCTGCCCTGGTGAGGCTGCATCTGGAATACTGTGTCCAGTTCTGGGCTTCTCAGTTCAAGAAAGACAAGGAACTACTGGAGACATTCCAGCAGAGGGCAATGAAGATGATGGGGGGACTGGAGCATCTCCCTTATGAGGAAAGGCTGAGAGAACCGGGTCTGTTCAGCCTGGAGAAGAGAAGGCTGAGAGGAGATCTGATCACTGCTTACAAATACATTAAGAGCGGTGACAAGAGGATGGGGCTAGACTCTTTTCAGTGGTGCCCAGCAACAGGTTAAGGGGCAATAGGCACAAAGTGAAACACAGGAAGTTCCATCTTAATATACTTTGAGGGTGGCAGAGCACTGGAACAGGCTGCCCAGAGAGGTTGTGGATCCTCCTTCTCTGGAGATATTCAAAACACACCTGGATGCAATCCTATGCAACTTGCTGGAGGTGAACCTGCTTTGGCGGGGGGTTGGACTAGATGATCTCCAGAGGTCCCTTCCAACCCCATCCATTCTGTGATTCTGTGAAACGGACTTAAATGACACTTGTCATCCTTAAAAGGAAAATCAGCCCTTCCGATTTGTTCTGTGGCTCTCACAAACTCAGAGAGGCAACCGGGGTAACAGTCTGCTACAGAATGAGGAATCCTCCTTCCAGCACATTCACCTAGACTGTAACTGCTGACCTCCAGAAAGAATGACAGCTAACGTCTTTTTGTTTCATAAAGGTGATCCTTGAACTTAGCGAGCATAAAGCATATTTGAATCTGGCCCTTTTCAGCTCTAAGTGCAGATAGCACACAGATGGGCTGTCTTTACTGTAAGATCTGTATGTACAGAAAAGGGGCAAGATAGGAGAGCTGACCCTGGCTGACTCATCCCTCCAAAGCCTTCAAAGCAAGTCAAAGCTCATCTTATGGAACCCTTCTGAAGGGGAGGTCCTGGCCATACAGTGTGATTATCTTGGAGCACGAGAAGGAAGAGACATCTGCAATCCTTGAAAGAGTCATAGAGAGTCATGACTAACGCCTGTTAAAAAAAAAAAAAAAAAAAAAAAAGAAACAAAAAAACCCCACACAACACCACACTCTGGAAAGTCTTAGGCGCCTGAACTTCCCAAAATATGCAGGAACAAACTAAGGTGTTAGGCCATAAATATAAGTAAATCAGAAATTTTAGCAACTAGGATCTGACAAGAGCATGGGGTCATCTATGACGTTTCCTCGAAAACTCTGGACAGATACATATAGCTTCCAAGAACTACTCCAAGTATTGTTTGTTTTCAAGGGGCTGGAACGTGTGTCACAGAGCTGCCAGCCAAACCACAGAAATGCCAGAGTGCACTTGCGAGGTCGGCAGCCCTGCCACGGGTAGGGCCTTCCTATCTTCACCTACTTGGTGCAATGAATAACCAATTAAACATATTTCACTGACGCAGTATTTCTTTGTTCAAATACTGAAGACAGCCTGCTTTCATTTTTAAGTGGTAACTCCTGCTCATTTCAGGTACAGATAATTTTTGGCTTACCTGGTTCCCATTCTCATCTGTGAAGAGTCTTCTCCTGCAAGTTCACTCTCATTCATACCTTGCTCTGGCTTTGTTTCCTGTAAAAACAGAAGTATGAGAAGCTGTGCATCTCCTATTGGGCAGAGAGCAAATGCTTTTAGAAAAACATTTGAAAACCAAGTTCTGTCTTGTACAGACTTGCTCAAAATCAACAGCATGTTTGTTTCCTTTGCTTGCAGGCAAAGTAACCAAAGTTTATGGTTTTCTTACAGAATAAAGGCTGCACAAAGAATCAAAAATCGCAAATATAAAACTCAGAAGAAGAATCAAGATTTAGTTTTGCATAGAAGTAGTACAGAAGTATCAGATTTCACATCTAGTACTGTTGGAATTTCTGAGATCAATCCATAACTACTCAGTTCACGCACCTTAATTAGCTAGATTTCACCTGAAAAAGCAACGTATGACTCTGGAGAACAAAAAAAAAATTACCTTTCATAGAATCATTAAAATCTTTAATCCAATAAAACCTTCCAAACTGCTTTTACTTTGAGTAGATGCTAAGCTCTATCAATTTCAACCCACAACATTTTTAAATAATGAATGATTTTATGAGACACACAAGGAACAATACTGCCTCTTTCCACTTATAGCTGCCACAGCTCAAGAGATAACCAAGTATTTCCACTCAGAGAAATTCTAAAAACTTCAACAAACTGTAAAAACTAAAATCTCATGCTCTGAAGCCCATACCCACAGCCCAGTACAATGGTTATTTCATGCAAGGCTAAAAAAGTTCATCAACTGAGGCACAACCATAAAAATGTATTAGAAGTCATTTTCTCTCCCCAAGTACTAATGCTTCAGTAGTATAAATTAATATGAAGAGGTTTTATTAGCCAACTTTAAAGAATAAATACGTCTAGACAGAAGATCAATATTTCATATAAAGCTTTTCTTTTTTCACTATTCTTTAATGTTCATTCATGGCTTTAAGATTGTTATTACAAACTTCTAATGTTCAGAAAAGAAATTCAAAAAGATTTTAAAACTCATATATAGTCAGTTTTCCACCTTGGGTTTTGCTGAATTTTATAGCTCACATTACTCATAAATATGTTTGTTCTTCAACTATCAAAAGCAAGCTGCAGAAAGGTAGGTAATCTGCACACAAACAAAATTACTGGCACAGTTCTTCGATTCTAGGTTCCTAAACACAAATTTAATCCATTAGATAATACTGCCTCAGGTGTGTAATGAAAATAAACGCAGAACCAAAACACTGCAGGCAAATGTTTCAGGTAGGGTCTGATCCAAAGCTTTCTGAAGTCAAAAGAAGTCAGACTTTAGACCCTGTTTAAACATCTTTTAATGTGTCTATCCTCAGTCAAACTGAATATTGAGTTACTCTCAGAAGCAAAGTTCTGAGGGATGAATGTGGAGGTACCCAGCCTTCCCACTGTAACAAGAAGGAAACTCTGCTTGCTTCTCAAACTTACCTCTTTAATAGTGCTGTTCCTCCCTCGCCATGAAAACCACCACCTTCCACCTTTTTTGGGCATCTTGTCCCTCATTATAGATTCCACAGTGGCCTGTGATAAACAGATGGTAACATAAAAAAAAACCAAAACAAAGGACAACCTGATATATGTAAATGAAAGAAAGTGTCAAACACATAATTTTAACTGATAATAAATAGAATAAAAGTAAACATACTGGCTGTGGACCATAAATTCTACTAAAGCAAAATCTAATGGTATCCAGAGCTGCTCTGAAATAACTTAAGCATGAATACTTATGGTATTTTTAAAAGGAAAATGAAAAAGAGATAAATCAAAGAAGAAAAAAAAGCATAAACAGATATTAGTACAATGTCTAGAATGGAGAACCTACTGTTGTTAAGTTTAAGTTAGTTAGCGCAAATTATATTAAAAAAAAGAAGAATATCACTTCCTGAAGGAGCTCTCATGCAAAACAGTATCATATCCACATGCAAGATAGTTATTCTCATTTAAAAATAACTACAAAGTTCATTATTTAATCACCAGTTTGGAAAAAAGCAAAGAAGTTACTAGCTTTTATGAGTTTAGTATGATGCTATGAATTTGACTGACAATGTTAGAACGCTGGGTTTTTTTAAACCCTGGCTACTTTCCATTGGTTATATATACTAGACCTCAGTAGAGAGGTCTATGTCTATTCAATATCCGTAATGACTGGAGCCTTACACATTGTAACAAGGAGAGCTGAATTCTTCCACTCTGAGAGCAAGCAAAAGATGACAGCGGAAAATATTACAGTAAAGGTGGCCACAGTGTTTGGTACGCCCTACAACAGTTTAGCCACTGGTTTTCTGAGATGACAGCCTCCCCTGTAAGCAAAGTCACCAAAATAAAACTGTGATGTTGATTAGTGATTTTTAAAAAAAAATAATAAATGATTCCAAGAACTCTCAGCAGTTGAGAGAGAGGTCTGAGTTCAGCTAATGTATGGGACAATGCATCCTTTTTGTCAATTTTTCAGTAGGTTCTCTTCACTGTACTATCTGAAGTATATGAGAAAAAAAAGAAATGGCAGAGGAATAAAGTTGAGCAAGTAAGTTGAGAACTTTTTTAACAAAATAAGAAAAGCAAGGAGCAGATGGAGCTACTGAGAACAGAATGCCACTGTTGAGAACAATGGCTACAATTTAAGGAGGTTCTCAAACTTACAGACAACTTCAAGCAGATGTCCTATTGACTTTTAGTCAGATAATTCACATGCTTACAATTAGACATGCATTTAAGTGTATTTTGCAGAACATGAGTGATTTTTTTTTGCAAAAACTCCAGTTTTCAATCACTTCATAGAGCCTGTTTTGATAAAGTATCTTAGTATTTCAATTTCGTAGTTCCATTATTACAGCAAATCAAAACTCTAATTAACAAGTCATTAAGAAAACCAATAGGATGACTGGTAGCATAAACAAGTAATGTTAGTTTCAGAGGTACAGTTCAGCTAAGTAAACCTTCCCATTCATACAGACTGTTCCAACTATATATACTGGCTTCTCCACTAAATTAAAATTGCACTGTCTAGAAAGTTACAGCATTCGGAATGTAAGTTCACCATTAAAAAAAAAAAATCAAACACACTGAATTTCACACTCATAGAAGACTTTTCTTAACTGATAATCTATATAAATAATGGCATAACCATAATGCTGTTGAAAGAATTGCCATTTTCCTTAACTTAACGGAAAAAGATTTCCATTTACTCATCCTAGGCAAAACACAAAACATCTGACTCCTGCATCAAAGTGTTTAATTAAAAATGCAGTTACCTTGCATTATCTTTATTGCTACTGAAGACCCAATAGGCACCTATCAAGGTCTAAATCACCATACACCTTCCATGGGCATTTGAGTTCCATGGGACGAATCCCACCTTTGATGATTACTAGAATATTTGCAGTAAAGCACAAAACATCTGGCTCTGTGACATCCCTGAAATTCAAGCCAGGTTTACCAAATGTTTGGGACTTTTAGGATCAAATTACTTTATATTGGGATGGTACTGTGCAGCTCCAAATGACTGCATACACAGATAACGTGGTACTAAGAAAGAACACAGTGGTAGAGAGTATTCTGGGCTTTGAAGAAATTTTTATTCCATGTTCATGGCAATAGAGATAGCATTTGAATTTACATAGAATAAACCCAAAGACATTTAAAGTGCTGCAAATGGCAGAATAAAAGTTCAGGTTCCAAACGTTATTAAATCCACGGCTAACCAGGATACAGAAGAGTGCCAATGGTGATACTACTTCTTTACATACATTTACAGTAGTGTGTATTTCTGTCCTGAGCATCTGTGTGGCACCAGGTCACGTGGAATTGGACTAAGTTAATTAACGCATTTAATATAAGCCAACAGATATAGCGGTCACACAGTCATAGCTATCTGCCACCACCTAGCTGAGTTGGTTATGAACAAGCAACCAAGAAATAGAAAACCAGCAAGCTATAAGCCTTCCATATCTAGTAGTTAAAGCTTATTCACTGAAGTTAAAATTCCTGGCCTCTATTTTAATTTGATAATATACGCTGCATACAGGTAAAATGGAAAGCAGTCACCAAGTATTCAGCTACAGCAAACATTAACACTGGTCAATATAATTTATGTCTACAATCCATATTAATGAAGGAAAACAGGAAGTTTTCCTTCTTCAAAATATTTGTAATGATGTTAGCCTAGCAAATAAACACTACTCACAGATCATACTTAGTCCTGCTTATTTAGCCCTTAGCATAAGCTAGATGAACGGTTATGTGTCGATAGGTATTACTGATGTGCAAATTCTCTTGTACAACAACCCTCTTCTCTGCCTTAATAAATGGCAGAATGTCACAACTCCTCCTCTGACCAACCTTCATGTTCAATCTCACCTTTGGCAAAGGTTTCTGGAATGCCTGCATTGCCAGCAGAAGGGGACCAGCTGTAGTCCAGTTGTAGTACCTGGGCATGTAAGAGAGACAATTGCTGCATTGTGTAATCCCAAGGTTCCAATTCACAATCAACCCAGTATTTATCATCTGGCAGGTTAGAGCCATGAAGCATCTTTAGCATAGGTCAAACTCTGGCCTACACCAGTAATAGCAGACCCAACTTATTCCACAGTACGTTCACAGGTGTTTATGGTATATACTTTTCAAGGTATGTAAGAGAAGTTAGGTCCTTAAGTAGAAAGGGTATTTGTCATACATTCCTGTCCTTACTATACCTCATTATCACAGCATGAGCTATGTTTTTACAAGCTGTTTTTTCACTGTTTTTCCATCAAGGAGCTACATAAAAGTTAGGGGCCATAGTCTGTAGGATGTCAAGCTTTTGCTATTATGTGCTGAACAGGGGTCAGCTCTTGTTAGACAGTAGGACAAATACAGTACTATCATCCATCTGTCTAATAAAGCAAAGTTGAGGCTCACATGATGTCCACAGAATTACAGTAAAATCCTCGCCAAGTACTCCTTTCTTCCCAATGTATCAGTAGGCAGGTAAACATTACCATCAAATTCAGAGAACTGTGGCAGGGAAGCAATGAGTGGCTCACCTCAGACCACAAAGAGGGCCAGGTATGAGGCCTTAATTGACACAATACCAATTATCACATAAGGATGCACCAAGCATGTCAGATTTGTATGAGCCATGTCTATGACTAAGGGTAGCTTAACCTCCAAGCGCAGCATAATGCCATGATCTCTCCTCTAGTCTGTAACATTGTATGCCAGGTGCAGGGAGCTCTCAATTTAAAAGATCCTCCAAAAAGCTGCGTCTGGCACAGACCATAGTGCTGCACTGCTACCAGCAATATAAACATACGAAATAATGTCTTAGCCTTGCAGAAATAGAAGTCTCATATTCAGTGGGTGAAATTTGACAAGTCTTGAAAAGCAATGCCTCCACAGAGGCATATTAGCAAAATATTCAGTATATACAGACAAACTGCTGGATACAGAGTGCTTGCAAGTAGACTGCCATATCCCTGTAAATATTAATTATTCAAACTGGCTCAGGGCAAGCCCTAGCAAGTTCACATCCTATTTCATTTTTACTCTGCCAATTGAGTGTGAACACTATTAGCATTTAATACTAGCTTCTTGAAATTCAAATTGTGTCAGTTAGCTGTAACAGGTCATCTGAAACTGTTCTTTATTTACCTTTCCTCCTTTAAATTGAAAGTAAAAGAGCCTGAATTCACTACAGAGTTGACTCTTTCTGGATGAATCTAAGCTATGAACATTCAAAACCTATTTTCCAGCTACAGTTAAACTGATCTAACGCACTGAAGTGCCACAGAAGTGTTTTTGTTACAACAGTAAAATATTTTTTCCTGAAATGTACTTACTTATTTCCAATCTTAACCACAAGGTTAGGGTCGTCAATGATAGCAGGATTGTCCACAAACTGCTGATATGTTACTGCATGTTCTAAGAATTCTTCTGCAGGGGGAGAAAATTACATATGTAAAGCATGCATTTATAGATGTCTGGGATGGGCCAACCTAAACCTCTTAGCATCTCTCTGACATGTAGGTTTCACATTCAGGATCAGTCCTTCATTACTAGGGTGCTGAGATTAGCAGTAACATGGAAGCAAGATGTTCAGAGACTCTCAATCTCAGAACATGCTGAGCGTTTCTTTGTTAGCTGCTGGGTGTCTTTCCTGTTCAAAATACAAGCTAAGTGAAAGCTCAGGGATGGAACTGTGAGGGAGGAAAATCAGGCTTCTAAGCAAGACAAGGAAGTACTTTGTCGTGCCTTTCACTGATCCTCTGTCAAAGTTAGGAGCAGGAATTGATGGGCTCAATGTATATGTAAACCCACAGCCAGAAATTTAATGATTGCCTGTAAGACCTACAGCAAAGTGAAAATGTCTATGAATAAATACCCCTTCCACTGGCTGTGACTCCCTCACAAAATCTATGTAATTTACAAGTGATTCAGATAACATTACAACTCTAGTAAATCACAGTGTATTTGAAATGTTTTAATAACTAGCTTCTGACAGCAATCAGTGTAGCATCAGGCTTATATGATTTTATAACACCATATTACTGCAGAAATGGCAAGTCTTAATGCATTTATCTTCACATTATGCAGTGAAGTTTAAGGCATAGAGCATTGTAAATGATTTATCTAAGTCACACAAGAAATTGGAGGTAGACTAGGAACTCAGATTAAAGCTCCTAGTGTCCTCATGCACAGACCACCTTTTTCATTCCTGACACCGTCAGCTATGAATTTCCTAGCTATATACTGTACCAAGTGGCAAAAATACCGTTAACACCAGCGTGATACAAAATGTAGCGCTATCAGGAAATAAAAATACCAATAAAATACTTTAAAAAATTTAGTATATAGTGGATTATTAAAATGTGTTAAAAATCATAAGTCCTATACAAGTCTATTTTAAGTATGAAAAATTCTAGGAAACATCGTTACAGGGACAGTATTTATCTTCTCAACTCTTGAATATAGCCACAGGGCGGCACTGCTTCCTCGCTCTAGGATGCTAAAACTTGGCTGACGGCACGTGCCTGTAACTCAGAAAGTCATTCTGTACCTTTGGTTATTTCTTTGTTGTCAATAAGGCCTCCGCAGAGAGAAATGGCAATGGAGGGCAGATCTCGAATTCCATCCGAGGTGCTTTCAACTCCACTGTCAACACCTGAGCTCCCGACTGACTGCGGAGACTGACTGGCAGACCGTGGCCCCGTGTCATTCGTGTTCTTGCTTTGGACATTATCCCCACTGGACAAGAAAAATATACTTATTCCCAAATTCAATCCCTTCAATAAACATGTTTACATCTGACACATGCTTAGGAAAAAAGAAAGGAGAAAAAAAGAAATTGTTTGGTTTTGCTGTTAAATTGAAACAAAGTAGTATAGGCCTCATGCACCCTCAAATATTACATTGCTTCTACTTACTTGCCTAAACAAGGCATGTACAATTATAGCTTCGCTTACAAGAGATACGAAAAATAAGACAATAAGTTGTACAATCTGAGTAGACAAAATAATGCTACTATAAGCAGAGTTTATATACTAGTAGAACTATTCCCACACAGGAACAAGAATAAACATATTAGTTTACTATTTAATTTATATTAATTACATAAACTGATAGCTAAAACCAAAACAAAGAATGCATATGTTTGTGTATTTATACATCATGTATATATAAATAAAATACTCTTTATATAAGCTACCAGGATTAAAATTTTAAGAAACAATAAATCATTATACCCACTAAAAAACTGCGTATAGACGAGATCATTATTACAAAGGGCAGGCTCAAACTCTGTTTTCCATTCCAGATTTATATGAATGCATTTGAGAAAGGAATTTTCAATCCAACCTTTTTCTCCATATTCCTAATCTTTCTGTTTTATTGAAATGCTATTACAACAGATGAGTTTAAGCAAGCAAGAAAAAAAAATGAAATATGCAAGCTACTTTAGTTGTTGCTCAATGACTTTAGTCAAATGACTGGAGTATGATGAGGAAAGAGGACTATAAAAAAGATCAGAACAAGTCGGAAACTGTATGTCTATAATCTGTCATGTCTTCCAAAAATTATTTTCTAACATTCATATTTATAGGTGATCACCCACTGTAGAACAACATTAGAGCAACAATTTTGCACTAATGCCGTTAACAGTAAGATATGTTCTTCACGGTAATAAGCAAGGACATGGAGATAAATATATCCCAAGGCCAATTGCTCTCCCAGGGCATGTGAGTAACACTGACAAACATCAGTGTATATTACATAAGCATCATATATTGGTTGTGGATTGTTAATTGACCAAAATAGAAAATCACTTTCAAGTACACTTCTCAGGCTCAAATGCAGAGCCTTCCAAAAGGTCTAATATTCCTCTCTACAGAGATTTATTTTCCTTCTGCCTTCACCTCTGCTTGGACTCTGAAAAAGAGGTCTTATCTGGTTGGCAATGAAGAATTTGATCTAAATCTGTACGGTGATTACTATTAAAGAGCTCTTTAAATAGTAAAAATATAAGCAAAGGACTTGTACTTCTTGGGGAAATAAAGTGCAGCAACTTCTGGATCCATGTCAGTGAGGTCATCTAAATAGACACCATCAGCACCAAGATGCCGGCTTCGTTTGTCTGTAAGGGACAGCACAAACAAGCCTATTAATGAGCATTTTCTGAGTAACAAGGCAGAACTGTTATTACTGTTTAACAATTCATTTTAAGATTGAGAAACCAGACAACTTGCAACAGTTTGTGAATTGTATTTGTATAAAATGGTACTGCTAAAAATTTCAAAACAAGTTGTTCATATACATTGTTCAGACTTTGAATACACAAAATGGGACAGCAGAGGACTAGTTTTGAGACATTCTGAAGCATCCCTATCCTAGACAAAACCACTGGGAATTAGAAGGCAGTGGTGACTGTAGGAAAACAGCAAAAGGAAAACTTTCTGAGAAATTGTGATCATAGGCCTATGCAAAAAGGCAATCAAAGCATTCAATCTCCAAGAACTAATCTTCAGTCCCCTCCTTGTAAAAAGGAAATAACACAACAGACTATACCATAGTCAATAATACACTATAACTGGCTCGTTAAGGAGACAACTCACTAACACATACAACTGACATGTTCTGTGTGCACATGCATCATTGCAGGGGACAAGACAACCCTCCTAGGTCTTTCACTAGTACTAATGCACAGTCATCGCTGTCCTGTTGTTGCTAGTACATCTGGAAAAGTAATCACTGTAAGGCCAAAACCTAATTTGGAATTCATTCTAAAAGCCACTACTTCTCACTGTCCCAATTTCCAACATCAAACATCAGAAAAACAATCAGAAAAAAAGTTATGTAAAGACCGAATAGTAAGTAGAGTAACACTGTCATTTTTGTCTTCAAAGACAGTGGAATGCATGGGGAAGTGGCTAAGAAAATGGTATGTTTACTGATTAAAAAGCAGCTGCACAAACTAGGCTTATATAGGGCCTATATAATTACAGAATAATCAGATCTCTAAAACATAACATTTGTAAGCAAATAATTTTCATGTGAAGATTGTAACACTTACTGTAAAATACCCTGGATATAGAGTCCAGAAATTCAGAAGCAGAAAAGCAGACAGAATTATATTTCACAAATTCTGGACAGGACATGTACCATACAGAACTGAAATTCCTCATGTGACAAAAAAGCACCTTATTTTATGAAAAATGTGTTGTTTGTGCAAAAGACATACTACAACTTTGTATTAGAGCAGAGAGGTTCCACAATTACCAGCAACACATAAAACTCGGAAAGCAGTCAGAGGAGGTGAATCAGCAGATCTACAGTGCACTTGTACCAAAAAGTGAAATCTCTGAATCTGTCAAATATGGATCAATTTGGAGCAAGTTTTGCAGTCTTGCCTATACACACAGAACTGCCAAAAGCCCCAGACCAAGAATCTTCTATCTTACTACACAGCTCCTGTTAACAGCCTGCTGCACAGCCCAGGTTTTGAAAGTTCTATCCAAAGCTTATTCTTCTCCAGATCTGAAAGTGCCTTCAGGGCACAGATTAATTTATATGGCAATGAGGTGCTTCATCACCATGAAATTTAAAGACAAAATCATACATATAAAAGTGCAGAATCAACAGCTTTACCTTTCTTCCTGGAAGGGGAATCTGTCTTGCCAGCTGGTTGGGCTGAGCAAGTTGCAGTCTGTTTTACTTCTTCATTGGCAGGCAATGGTGGTACAGCTGCTCCTGGAGACTCTATCTCTGGCTTATTTGTCTCAGCTGGTAAGGGCTCACTTTCATCAGCAGTTGCTGCATCTGCTTGTCCAAGGGTAGGTAGAGGAGACACAGTGTTAAACTCCTCTATAGGTAAACTTTGGATGACCCGAAAGTGAGTGCTTTCAGAAGGATTTACATCCACCATGCTGGGTTCCTTTGCTTTGAGCAGAGAACTGGCCTGTGAGGAAAAATAAACAGACTACTATCAAGAAAAGCTCTTAAAAAATGCAACAGCCAGAGTTTAACCTGTTCTGTCCACTCCAGTGACATCAGATTCTCAAGGCAACCAACTACAGCAGAAAGCCACCACTAACTAAGTGGAGACTACAGCGTACAAAAGACCTCTCTGCTGTGTGCTTGCTTGCACAAAATTCATCTGTATCTTTGGGCCAGGAAAGATTTGTTCTGCATTGCACTCTACAGTCCTCATTTCCCACTCACCGGCCTGGGAGCATACCATGGCACCCACCCTGCCCTCCTCCCTTCCTGCACAAATCCTAGCTTTTCTTCAGAACATAGCCCCAACAAACATGAGAAGGGAGCGCAGACTGGAGTCCTTACACAATCAGGATGCTCTCAGGGACCAGAACAGGGGTACACTGTCATACATCTATACCCCAGATCTAAGATTTTAAATCACTCTATAGGAACAATTCTAGATCTTCTCCGAGCGTGGGACAGGAGGTGCTCTTACAGAGGGGAACTGAACTCCTACAGCAGCAGCTGTGTAGCTGCTATAAGCTTCACATCATAGCAACCAAACTGTTACACAAAGATCAACAGCATCCAAAGCGTAACTTCCAGTTCAGGTATGGCCAGATCAACTCTGAATAGCTTGGCTAGGGGACCGCAGAGGGAAAAGCCTCCAGGAATAAGATTTGCAATTCACACCAGGCTGTGTACCTGGGATAAGAATGAAAACACCTAAATCCACTAACAAGAAACCCTAAATTCTAGACTGGAAAAGCCAATTTGAAACTCCCATCTGGACCTGTGCACTTAAATCAGTTCTCTGTGCACAAAGAATAGCTCCAAATTTTCTTGTAATAGACATGAGGAGAACAATGCACAGGTGATGGGATAGCTCATCTTTGGCCTACTAAAGAAGAGGCCAGAGCTCTTCTGAAGGAATTAAGAATTCTGGATTCCTACCTCAGCTTTTGTCAGCAGCTACCAACAGTGAATTAAAGATAAATTCTAATAGTGCCATTATAATTCTGGTGCCACCACCACAACAGAGAAGTCTTTTTTCTGAGGAGGATACCCACTTCCCTGGCACGCAAAGCAGGAATTTTCTTTCTTTATACTGTTCCTGACCGCTCATTCCTGCAGTCCCTTCTGCAGAAAAGCCAGCCTTCAGCAGAAGGGGTCAAACCCTGCAGCATCCCTGTCCCCATAGTTGGAGTATGCCACTGGAACCCGACCTTTATTTCTCACACTCCGAGGCAAGCGTGAGCCCTACGTCTCCCCTTTCCTGTACGAATGCTCTGACTCCACAGCTATCATAAGGAGCCGGCCAGTACCTGACTGACCTGCAGTGTACGCAGCTGCAGCATTGGAGACAATGCTGCTGGCACGCTACAGATCCTGCCATCTAACTGGGACAAATGGCTTCAGGGAGGAGACAGGCAACAAGCCAGTCTGCTCAGCCAAGAGAACAGCACGTCCGGGCATGCAGAGATACAGAACTGCAGGTGTTTCTGGATGCTTATGTACTTAAGCAACCGATTTTAATTTTTGTGAATTAACACTGCTGACACCAAGCACCTAATTTCCATCTAAGACCACTTATGAATTTCAATGATTTACCAAAGGACATTGGGTTTGATCTTAAATGTTATTTAAGCTTTTAACTTTTACAAGGTTAGGTCTCAGGTACTTCTTCATTTTCTGCTGTGTATCATCGGTGTTGAGAACATCCATGGCACAAGGTACTTTTCTGTACCTCCTAAGGAGCAAGATGCAATTCTCTTACATAAAATTTTGCAATTTTACGTAAAAACAGGATTCATTCCTTCTTCAGCAGTCTGCAATAGAATAAGCACATGTGCCCCATTAAAGCACAATAGATGCTAGCAGGAATTAAATATATTATGTTGGATACCTTTGCAGCCTGGGGTAGCTCTCCCCATGCCCAGTGCATGTGGGGATTATTCTTCAGTCCACTTCTGTCCATAGGTTTACTGACCAATTCTGAGTCACTTTTAGGAGTAGGAGGGCGTGAACCTGATGGGCTGAAGAAAAAGAAACAAAAAAATATTACAAACCCAAAAGTAACCACAGTGCACTAAGCACTTTCCAAACTGATATCCACCAACACAAAGCATTGAAGATCTAAATAAACATTAGCCAATTGAAAGTATGAAAGCATGGCAGAAGAGTTTAAATATTTCAGGATCCTCTTAGACTGGCATCCAGAGGTCTCATTTATTTTTTTAGTAAGTGCTGTCACAGAAGTAGGATTTGAGAAAGCTGAAAGAGATGGAACAAGAGCACTGGACCTGAACACTTCAGGATGATTTCTGGGTTTCTGTGTGGAAGAAAGAATGAGGACGGTACCAGCAGCAGCAGATGAACAGATGTTAGTATTGTTATAATGGATGTAAATGCAGAAATTACTCACTTACACCAACAAGACACTTTATCCTGATATTGTAACATGTCCTGAGAAGTAATAAATTAATCTAAGGAATCCAGTTGATTACTTCCTTCTACTAACTTGCTCAGTTCTACCCTTGGATGCATGTTTATAGGGAAACCAACAGGAGAGCTATACACAGAATTTGAGCCCTTCCAGTTCAAAAATATTTAACTGTTTGTTTTGCTGACTACGCAATATAAAATATTTAATAATTAATTAGTAAATTATCAGTTTGTAGCACATTTTTAATCTAGTGAAGTCAATAATGTGATAAGTCAGCCATTAATAAATAACAATTCACTGATTTCAAGGACAAAAGGAAAAATTATCTACTCTGCCCTTCTGCATAACACAAGTCATAGAATTTCACCCAGAACCACCTGAACAAAGCCCATTATTTTTTGTCTGAGCCATAGCATGTCTTTGGTATACTTGTGCAATCCTGATTTAAAAACTACAAGCAACAAAAGAAACCACAACATTCCTAAATCAAAAGTCCAAACCAAGTTACTTTCAGTCTCAAAAAACAAAAGGTTTCCTGCATTTAGTACAAATTCTTCATGTTTGATTTTCTCTTTAACTTCTTCTGCATAAACTGAGTATCGGAACTAGTTTTGTTCTTTCAATTTAATGTAGTTTTGTAGAGTTAGCTTGTAGGGAATTCATTGGTCACAGGAAAATAATTACTTCACACTAACATAAAGCAGCTTTCAAAAATCTGTGAATTTCACATCTGAAAAAACTAACTGCAACCTAACTGTCTACATTATTTGTTATTTTCATCTATGTTGCAGTAAGATACACTTTGAATACTGACAAACATTATAACTTCTTAGCTACAGATAATTACGTTATTTAACTAAACTATATCATTTATAAGCAATACCACTGTAGAAGATCTTTTTTGGTCCTAAGAATTTAAAATTTTTATCAGTCCTTAGGGTATAACCCATCATTTGACAGATGAAGGAATCAATACAATGTGATTTAAAAAGTATTTTCAAGCTCTAAGGATTCAAGAAATGCCTGGTGGGTTTTTCAGCAACTTCTAATCTCCCGCTGACAAATTTGTAGGATTTGCAGTATCTTCCACGCATCTAAGGCCCACTGAAACCCTGGAAATCAGGAGCCTCGTCACTTAGAAAATCTCAGCAGGCAATAATGCTTCAACTGCTGCTTTAAGCCCAAATCATCTAGATTTAAGGGAGTGTTGTCACTATATGAGTTCATCTGTGCACTATACACATTTTAACCTTCAAAATACCTACTGTTTACTTAGAAAAATCTCCAATCTGGGCTTTGGGGTATGTTCAGCCCAGGTTCACTCATGCAGCCAGACAACCTGAGAGAATACCAGCATTGTTTCAGTTCGGGCTAGAACCTCTGCATTTTGCAGTGAGAACACTGATCAGGGTTGGCGGGGGGTGGAAACCTTGCCTTTTCCATAATTTTGCCTGAAAATACAGTTGCCTTGGACACACAACTGAGTAAGGAAGAAGCCTATGCTGTTACTCAGCACCAAGAACCATCATGTATATTCCCAGACATGCATATGCAAGTGCCAGAAATATGGCAATTGCGTATGTGTGTATGTTAAAACAGGCAGAGTTCTGCTCTAAGAAGACTCTTGCTGCGAAAGGCTGCCCGATGATCCATGCCTGCTTCTGGGTTATTGGTTCAGAGCAGGTATAGCTACAAGTATAACCATGGTAAGTTAGCAAAAGGGTGAGCGCATCTAACCCCCAAAATATTACCTGCTCTCCCAAAACAAAGTACACAAAATACGCACTATCCACTGAACTTTTGACGCAAGCATAATGGAGACATCTTAATTCTCATTCTAGAAATACTACTTTTCTATATAATAAAGTATAAGGATTTAGTAGTAACAGAATGTTAGATCTTCAGAATTCTTTTCAGTTGATTTCTCCTTGTAGATTAGTGTACAAACACTAATACAACCTCAGGGTAGACCAGAATTATCACTGCAATGTCATCTTAATTTAAAAGGCCCAAGATCAAATCAGACTGCAAACATGCATCCACAAGGTAAGCAGAGGGTAAATTATTTTGTTCGTATAAAAGGATACTAAAGCATTCTCATTCCTTATATCATCTGGAACATAAGCTGGGATTTTCTATGCTACCCACAAACATTAATACAGTATTGGTGGCCTCCCAGTGAGAGTTGGTTTTCTGTTACAGAAAAGTACCTTTACTTTTTTCTTCATATGTCATATTGTTGTTTTACAGTCAGTAACTACTCTCTCAGTCTAATAACTTTCTGTAACAGCAACAATAACCTCTGTAGTTTATGGATGCAGATGGCAATCACACCTACTACAGTCCTGTTTGTATACTTCTTGTTTATATAGTTCTACTTCCATATGTAATGCCAGACGTCATCTCCTTTACCCGCACTGGGACTATTGTGGCTGCTACTCACTTCATATTATTGCCACCAAAGTAGAATGAGACTAAAGACTCATAAAGCTCACAATCGCATTCCTTTAATTTTTTTTTAGCTCAGTTAGGTCAAATTAAATCCTGAATTAATGTTGCACTTGCAGTAGGGGTCAATAAGGCTGAAGACCAAGACCATGTAGGATTTGTAACCCAGTGATAGTATCCTGCAAATGCATCCATGGATCAGACTCAAAGTGAGTTATTTATTCCTTGCATCACCAAGACGTTTGTCTCAGGCTGAACTACACCTTGCAATTCCCCTGTCCTTATGTTAGGCACTGACCTAGCCCAGCTGAAATTCTCTTGCCTTACATAGATTGCTGAGATATTGCAGATCAAACTAGAGCCATCCATCCTGTCAATACTGCACAAGAAGGAAGGGAAACTTCAGTTCAGTCATTTACATCAGCATATCTGATTCACATCCCATAAATGCTGGATATTTGTGTCACAGTCCTATGTACTCCTTAACAGCTATGATTGCACTTTATGTAATCCAATGTCAAAGAATAAGGAACTTGGCTTGTAATTGGCAGCTCTGCAACAGCAAACCACTGTGATCTTTGCAGTGTTTCCCACTGAAAGCAAAGAGAGCCCTGAGAAAGCAGCAGTGTGACCCGAGAAAAAGCCCTGTCTTGACTAAGGCCAAATAAACTGGGAAGAGATAGTCAGAAGGAAAGAGGCCTCCCCCATGTTGTACATGTCACAACAATAGCTGAGAGTCTCTGAATCTCCTTTGAGGTGGGCACAACAGAGTTTACTTCACAGGGAGGAGAACAGTTACAGACACAGTGGTGGCCTTACTCAGACAAGTTACTACAGCACTTTACCTGTATATCTAGACGGCAGGACACATGAACGATCGTGGAGCCACCCGAAGCACACCACTGCTCCATCCCGACCTGTGTGCCTGCCCTTCCTTCTCAAGAGAAACACTGAGAAGAACAGCCTTGAATGTACCAGGATCTCACCTTGACTTGGTGCTGCAACACCATGGTCAGGTTAAAGAGGGCAGACTTAGATGCTGGGAAAACCTCAAGATTATCAGTTTCGATCCGGCCTTAGGCACCTAGCATGGCATCTATGTTGAGATAAGCAATGAGTGATTTAGCCTCATTTATTACTCAAAGCTTTGCCACAATTAAAGGAGAACTGTAGAGGTCATATTCAGACACCTGCTTTAAATTTTTTTAACTGAGTTGCCATGACTTCTCTCCACTGACTTAATGGACAGAAAAGGCCTGGCTGCAGAATCTTGAGACATCTCGAATTTAAGGTATCATAAAAAGTGTCTGTATCCACTTTTAGCTCTGTAGAAAAGAGTCCACAATCAGAGGAATACTATACTACAGCAAAGGCTTAAGTCTGGGTCTCCTAAACCTTAGACAAGATGCCTTATCTATTGTGTCATCTTTATAAGATGCTCCTCTACTGCAATCCAAAATACAGAAAGTCTTCCCCTCTCCCAGACCAGGAAACAAAGGAAAAGAAATTCTCTTTTGGTACTGGGCTCCATCCATTACAAGTTTTGCACTCCTTATTGCTCACTTAATCTCCGAGGCGTTTGGTTTGCTTTTACTTTTGCAACCTATGCACAAGCAAACAACTCAGGAAAACCATGGGATAAAAATGTCATTAAAATATACACTGACTGTAAAAAGCCACATGGAAGTCTTCAGAGGAATGTAGGTTTTCACTAGCTAAGGTCTTCCTTTTTTTATCATCTTAATTAACTTAAGTTTTAACCCAGGTTTTCATTGGCCTGATTTTATATTAGCCATCATCATTCAACAGATGATTGATCAAGGTAATTTACCTCCAGTCAATATCCACAAAGAAGCAAGCAGATGAAGTGGTTCTCAATGTCATTTTCTTTCAAAGTTTCTGGGTTAGCAATAAGCGCTAAGAAGTTCAACAAAGTTCACATACTATTACTGTGTTAAAAGTGTATTAATTAATTAAAAGGATTAAAGAGCAGCCCAGAAAAGAGGGACAACAACTGTTCTACCTGTCTGTAGGAGAAAAGTGAGAAGATTGTTGAGGACAAGAGTTAGATAGGCCTCCGTCTGCTGGAACAGTGAGAAGAGAGGATTGCCCTGTGCAATCTATAGGCTTACTGGACAGCACAGCATGTTGGTAGAAAGAAAAACAGGGTGTCATTATTCACAAGTGCTGATTAACATAAGCTCTTTGTGCATTAGCTACAGGAATGCTGAATTTACATCCAGAGTTTTCAAAATCCAGAATAATGCAATCAAGAAACAAACAGAACATACAGTTCAAAAGCCATTGAAGGGGCAGGGTATTGACACATGCTATCACCAGACTGGTGAAGCTAATCGCATTAAGCTTTACAGTCAGTGCAGAAAGTTTCTTCCCAAATGCAATTCAAAACATTTAAATTAAGCCCTTGCTCTGAAATAATCTCCCTGCTCTCCCTTCCTCTGCCCCTCAACTACAGAGGCAGTATATTGAGATTAGATTTCTCAGGATAAGGTCTTGTGAATATTGCTCCACTCTGGTAGTCTGCATGGAGGATGTGGGGCACACGTGCAAGGGGGCGCACACACACACAATTTCATTGGAATTATAATGCAATGTACATTAAGCATAAAATTTTCCCTTTTTGACAGTGTCCACAGACACAAGAAAGGAGATCCAAGCTGATCTGTCTTGACATCAAAGGTATACATATGCACACAAATACACATATGGGAAAAAGTAAGCAAATTACTGTATGTGTTCTTTTCACACCATAAATATTTCATGTCTATCTAACTGTGCAATTCAATAATTAGCTTTGAAAGAGACACAAAAAGCTCATATTCTTACTCATTAAAATACTATTACCTTTATGCACCAACTCCAATCTTGCAAGTTCTTACAAGGATTACACCCAAATTACTAAAGATTTATATACCTGCGTTCATGGAAGTCCTTACAAGGTGTGTGCATCAGGCAAAGATTCAGATTTCACAAAATGTTCACTTATTGTATTGTACAAACAGTATTTATATGCAAACAGTGACATTAACAGATACAAACATTTTTCAGAATTTGTGGACCTGCATCTGTATGCATGCATTTGTTGAATAAAGGAAAAAGCTAACCTAAAGTTTTTGTACACTATCTGATTTCAAATATAGAAAGTATTCACTTAGTAACTGACAGTGACCATGTTTGATACTAGAATTTTTAGTAAGACTTCATATAGCACTAGCATATAAGACATTAACAGAAAGAGGAAGATTATTTAGAACTGTACTATAAGCAAAAGTACCTTTGAAGAGGTGACCATTCTCCATCTGAATGAGGGTAAGATGCAGACTGAGAAAATGTAGAAACGGCAGGAGCCTTTATGTCAGATACGTCATCAACAAACACATCTGGAACAGGGATTCTAGGTGCAGGGAAAGATGTGACATTTAAAAACCATGCTTGACTACTGAACTGTCCTACACTTCAGATAACAAACCCTACTGCAGAGAAGAATTAGTATAACCTGAACTAAAAGGAGAGAGAGGAATGTTACCTGATTCACACCTTCTAGTTCACAGCATGACATAGGATTGTTCTTATATTTTCAATGCAATTTTCATTATTTTTGTTAGTAACATTCCCAATAGCTTTCCAGCCTAAAGCTTTTCCTTAAAGAAACATGCTCATCAGCCATGTGTACTAACTTAGAAATTACTGTTAGAAAGCATGGAATGCAACATTAACCCAGCAGTAGGTTTCCATTACATATCTCAAGTCCACTATGATACCTTGAATTGTCCAACGGTTCTTTTTCTTCCTCTGAGCTAATCTCTATAGGGAACACGTCTTCATCTTCTGATGTGTCTCCATTGTCTTCTCTTTTTAAGCTGTCTATTTTATGGGTAGACTTCCTCCTCTTCTTCCTCCTTTTTTTCACAGAGCTACAGACTGGAGATGTTTCAGTAGAAGGCTGGGATCCATGGGCTTGGGGTGGTACTTGTGAAGATACACTGGTGTCCAGGTTTCTTATCCTGTCCATGGAATTCCTCTTCAGCTGAGCTTCCATTAAAGCAGTTCCCTCAGACAGAATGGGAGACGTGGAGAGATGATAAGGAATTACCTCCTGAGAAAGAAAAAATTCAAACCATGCAACATATTAATTCCTCCACCAGTCATAAATCTGGTTCTAAATTCTATGCACAAACACCAAAATCCAAGTCATTTATTCCTCAGAAAAGTAACAAAGATTAGACATCTGGATAGCATATGGAAATTGTTCCATAGCTGCACCTCCTTAGACAAGCCAGGAACAATACTCTTAATAAAGAGAATCCTCTGAGCATCTAATATGGCCAGGTTATGGCATGAGCCTCTATCCACTGGACGCTAGACACAGAGTAGAAACAAAATCCTAGTTTATAACCTGAACATTTTGTAAAATTCAATTCTCCTTCACAACTCAGATGATGGATAGCAGTCAGACAGATCGAGCAGTTTGTAACTAGATCACACAAACATCCTCTTATTCATATATATATATATATATGCGCACACACATCTCTAGACACTCATGGAAGTATTTCTAGCAATTTGCAGTCATCAAATAGCTGTTACCACACAGAAGATTTAAATATAAAGATCAGAAGATTTAAACATAAAGATACAGAGATGAATACTGCACACGCACACAGCTCTCACCTGAAACTAGCAATATCATACTTAATAGAAGAATTTGGAAACTCACCCCACTCTGGACAGTGACAAAAATTATTGAGGATATCTGAAGAGAAACACCTGTAAAAAGCTTTTCTTATGTTACATTACGTGTTGACTACTCAAAATTAGTGTGATCATAACTTTTATAGGCCAGTACTTAATCACACAGCTCAACAGCAGGCATTCTCATTTAAACAATTCCACATGAATAATAGTTGCAAGATCACATCTCTGGTGAGTACCAGAATTGATGTGTGCAGAGATGTTTACAGGGCATGTGCACTATTACTGGCAGTCTGATGAGTGCATATGTTCAAAGTAAAGATTTCTGCCAAAATCAGGTCCATGGACCTCTGTTGTACACATCTGTAACCTCTGTTGTACACACCTTCAGAGCCTGTGAACTCTGTACATGTTATGTCTGTTCACACACTGGCATGCATATGAACTATGATTTATTTTTCAGTTATGTGATTACCTTCTTTAGATTTTTCCAAATCTCAGCAACTCAAAAAACAAAGTAACTGCAGAGTATTGAATTTCTATAGCAGAAAATTGCCCAGAAACTTTCAAAACTATAAAATGTGTAAAGGTAGATTTTTCAACAAAATTCCTAAACTCAAAAATTACTCTGAAGAGCAGGTATTCAATTTTTAACAAAATAAAATTAGTTTTGACTCCTACCTGATCATTATCCATCTCCTGCACAAAAAAGGCCTCTCCATTGTCTCCCAGTTTCATGTGCAAATCTACAGCCTCTCCATTAATTTCTATGTCAACCTGGAAGAAAATAAATATATTCTCATACGAAAAGAAAGTTATTTTAAGTACATAGATCCTGTTCAGCTATCCTACCGCTGTCACTGGGCAAATGCTTCTCAGGGAAGTGTAGGAAACCTTATAATAAACATAAAATACTGAACTTCTCTGTTTCTCTCCTCACTTCTTCACAAGGCCACCAATTGTCAAAATGTTTTTCTAACTCATTCAGCTCATTGCTGTCTTGCTTCTCTCTACTCAGGAAGGTTTATAGTCATTATATAACATCCTGAATCTTTTTAAATGTAATTCTGAATGCTTCACTCACCACACAAATCTCTTTGCTCTTTTAATTCATAGCCTAATTTTGAATTGTTCAAGAAGTACTTCCACATGCAAATTCTTAGTATGCTGTCTTTCAAATTCATTAAACAGAGTTCTATTTACACTATGAGCACAAATAAGAAAAAATTGTTTTATATTCTTGACACAATTCATGTGTATTTCTTTCGCACATTTATCTCACCACTCTAGAGCCCCAAGTATTTCCATTTCTTCTCAGGAGGATCTTTGTCTTTGTCTGTAACTGTTCTTGCCACCAACTCCATTTTCACTGTATTTTTTTTGGAGATTTGGACAAGTCTACATTTATGTTGCATTTCAGGACACAGTATACTATTGTCATGGTAACATTTTCAACTTTTACCCATCCTAAATATTGGAATTTCTTTCTGATTTATGTAAGAATTGAACAATGTCCATGGTGACGTTACGGTCCTTCTGCTGAACAATTATAGCTACCTTAGAACCTAGACTGTATGTAGTTACAAATTATTTCCTAAAATAATCCATCGTGCATTAGTCACTGGCAACTTCACATCTCATATCATATTGCCAAGTCATTCAGCCTGGTTACATTTATCTCAAGGTCCTCACTGCTTTCTCTAGCTTCAATTAACCTCAACATTCTGTTATCTGAAAATATTACTTCATTATTACCTCCCTTTTTGTAACTATCATTGAACATGTTAAACAAAGGGGTCTTGATACACAGTCATTAATGAAATCTAGTATAGGCTCAAATTAGCGCATTCAAAATGTTGCTTTATTGAAAATAAATGTTACAAATGTCATAGCTTGTTTTGTTTTTATTATAGTCACTATCTTACAAATTACGCTTTGAAATGCAAGAATCAGCAACAACCATTTTAATTGAACCTTGCTGCAATTTGGGCACTTTATGAAGAGTATCTAAAGAAAATCTTGACTAGCATACCACATTCAGTATAGAACATTCGGTAACTTTCATGCCATTAGAGTTAACCCACAGACAGAATGCAACAAAATTGCCAATTTTCTTACCACTTTCTCCCTAGAACGTAGAACTCCCATTTTCCCAAAGCGTACATGGAAAGGGGAACACTGAAGATTTCCATCTGGCTGACGTACAACAATTATATCTATACATCCCGACAACGTGGCTGGGTTTAGTCCTTTATAGAGCTCCTTCACAGTTACAAACACTTGCCCAGCTAACTGCCCAACGTAATTCATGGTTTGGACCTGAAAGGCAAAAGACAGAACAAACAAGTTTTTGATCCCTGCTTTATATTTTAGGGACATTTGAGAGACAGAGAGTCCAGCAATGGAGTATTCTCCTGTTTCACAAATCAACAACTTCACATAAAATCAGGATTTCCCACCTAATTTATTTACGCTGACATGTGTTTATAGAGAGCTATTAAAAGAAAAAAGCAAAAGAGACCTTGTAAGTCAGAGAATTGTAACAACTTTCAAAAGTTCATAAAATCAGTTGCGTTCAAAACCACTGTCAGGCTTTTAGACTCTGCAGCTCATAAATGCCATCAATTATCTCTGAAGAGAAAAGCATTACTTCCAAAATAACATCTCCTCCTATCATTTATCGTGCCCTCAACACCAAATATACTTTTCTCATGTATTTCTGCAGGCTTTTAAGGGCAGGGCAAGTGAATGGTTTTAAGCAGATCTAATTTTCCACTACACTGAAGTCAAAGTCTATTTTCCTACTTTACAAGGATTTCTTCCATTAAAAGATTATTATAATGCATACTCACAATAGATGTGCATTAGGGTTTGAGAAGCAACCTTGAATCCAGAGCATCTAAACTTTAGAGTGCTTCCCAATGCAACTTGACCATTCTTGATTTAAAACAGGCTTTTAGCATCAGCAGGTTTATTAAAAATTAGGCATGTGTTGATGATTGAAGTGATTGGCCTTATCTCCCCAGCTCCTGGATTTATTTAGTATTTAGCCTTTAGTTTCCTGCTTCTACTCTGTTAATGATCCATTAATACACTTAGTCCCCTAAACAGGACAGTATGCATACTTAGACATAGTTAAAAGTTCAAAACATCTTTTAAGGGCTCTCAAAATATGAATGAATTTAGGCAGATATCCTCCTGAACAGTACAGATTTTAAGGACTTTCAATGTCTATTGTTTCCAATATTTTTCAAGCACCTCTTGCAGGTTCTAAGATACCGATTTCAGCACAGTCCTTGTGCACTCAGTATAAAGCATATGCCTTGCGTATAAGTTCTTTGCTAGGCTGTACTACCTCACCTGGACATCAATAAGAGAGACACTTGCAGGGTAGGCAATGCTAAAAGTCCCATTGATAGCGATGAGAACAGAACTGAGCTCAGAGTCTGAGAGACAGTCACTGCACTGAGCTGCACGGCGTGTGTTAACCAGCATCATCTGCTACAATACAGACTCTCTTTCAGCTCTGTTCTTTCATAAAGAACAAAAAGATGTAAGGGTGAAATGCTGTAAAAATAGCTCCAACTTTTAACTGTGATTTATACTTGGAAACAAAAAAATATTAAAAGAATACAATGAAAGCATTACAGTAAAAAATTGGAAAGTTAGGAAATCCTATAATTTAGGCTGGTCTCTTCATGCATAGCTGTTCTAATTAATTAATGATCACCTGTGGTTTTTTCTGAAAGTCCATCCACATAGAATGGACTGAAGCTTTGCTTTCATCTCCGTTTCTATTGCAATACATGGGTATCGGGACACAAACCACGCTCTGAAGAGAGAATTAGTTACGTTCCTCTGGGCTTTATGATAGTCATCACTACATTGCCCCGGAAAAGCAATTACGGTCTCCCCATCTGATAACTGGGGAGCTGAATCACAAAAAGATTGAGATGAAAACTAGGCTCTAACTTTGGAAACCAGACTTTTTTGAAGTATTTAGTATACAACATGTTAACTAATGAAAGAACAACCCCTGAACACTGTTTGGAGAAGCATTTCTCCACAGCTCTCAATTCAGGCATCTAGAAAGTGCCACCTACTGAAAAGTCAACACACGAAAACTTCATGGCAGAAAGAGCAATTATATTTAGGTCTCCAGCATTCAACTGGTATTAGCACTTCTGGGTTCCTACTATACTTTAGGAACACACCTTCCTGAATGCAAATCTGGTGGTAAGCCGTTCCATAGGGCACTGCACTTGAAACTCACGCCGCACCCTATGCTGTGTCACACACCAGGTTGGAACAGACCTCGAGGTCACCCAGTCCAACCGCCTGCCCAAAGGATGGCCAGCTTGGACCAGGTTGCCCACAGCCTTGCTCCCCTTGAGTTCTCAATGTCTTCAAGGATGGAGATTTCTCAGCCTCCCTGCACTCCTCTTCCTACGTCTGCCTGTCCTCACAGCAAAAATTTTCTTCCCAATATCTAATCTGAATTTCCCTTGTTGTAGCCTGTGCCTGTTGCATCTCGTCCTACCACTGCACCTCAAAGATTCCGGCTCTGTTTCCTCTATACCCCTAGAACAGGTAACTGAATACTCTGAAGATTGACCAAAACTAGCTCGCTCAGCCTCTCCTTTTAAGTCATAAGCTCTTAGCCCCCTAATTATTTTGGGGGCCATCATCTGAACTCTTTAAAAAGCTGGCACCACACAGACACAGACCTAGGTTCAGAAGTAAGCCTCCAGGGTAAGCAAACTTTTAAAACTATCCCTTTGCTTTGGAAAAACACTTCAGTTTCTACTGGGGGTTTTTCTAACCAAAAGCACAGTAAGAAACACATTTCTTATTGAGCTAGGGTGAAACTTAAAGATGGCTACAATTAGACTCAAAATTACATGGTGTCATTCACCCCAGTTAATGCTTGGTCTGCTGAAGCAACAAAATTTCTAGGTGCAAAACAGCCACAACTTCCTTGGTGGGGAAGGAGTTGCTGGGACAGTCCATACACCCCACTGTTCGGGAGAGCTATGGGCAAACAATCCAAATATGAGCACTCATGCATCCTTTTAAACAAGTTACATCAGCAGGTCTCCTAAACTCTTAAGCAGAGAATTTTGCAACTATTCTTGTCTATAACAAATCTTAGTCATGCTGCCTGCCTTATCTTAGGACACAGAGATTATTTTTATACTCATGAATTAAAAAAGTTTTAGACACCACCCTCGAGCTCTGAGGCCAACTGGCACAGCACAGCTTGCTTCCATACAGTGAAAAACTCTCATCCCTCAAAAAGAAAGTGCCACATTCAAACTGTCAGCTGGTGATGGACATTCCTTTCAAGCTGGGTTGAACCTGGCCTGTGCAACAAAATCACTGAGGAATTAAAAGACAGACTAGGAGACTAATCATCTAAATCCCACTTCCTCAGGAAACCAGACAAAAATGTTTTTTTTAATTTCAAATGTAGGAACAAAAGATCTTGTAGTTAAAATGGGAGAGAGTTTAGAAATCGGACGTTGATGGATGTAGGCCCTTTATCCTAACTTTTATACATGCCAACCAAAGCTGAGATTGTTTGGAGTCTGAGGTTTGTAAGGTTATACTCAGAACCTAAAGTCAGTCCATACTATGTCAGTACCACAGGAAACCAACATTCCTCAAACCCCAGAGAGACTGCATGTGGTTTTGGAGCAACATTTTACTCTGGCCACTCCAAGAAGTCTTTCACTTACTAACCAAGCGGCAGCAACTTCAGCAGTAAACATGAGTTTATGTCATGGATTAAACCCCCACTGTCTGCCTGCTAATTATACTGAATTTAGTAACACTCTTGTTCTCATAGTATGCTAGTGGACATAGCATAGAATATTTTTTGCTGCTGGGAAAATTCAGAATCCTTTTGATCTAAGCTTCCAGCAAGTGAGAACAGTCTGTACCGTTTCTGTCAGGATTTTCAAATGGCTTGAGTTTTGTTCTTTGCCAGGAGAAACTCCACAGCTCTACATTATGCATCTATTATGAAATTTAAAGTATTTTCTAGTATAATTTTTAACATCAGTTTAACTAGCATCACCTGCCAGGTGGCTCAGAGAATTTTCAACTCTTTTGATTATTAAAGACAGTAGTCATTTTTCAGAATTCATCATCTCTTGGAAAAATAAGTGAAAAATAAATAGCTTGGTGTTCCCTTATTACTTCACTAATTTTTTAAGTTAGCAAAGATTGACCTAACAAAGTTAATTCTTCAAAGTCCCCCTCTACTGGATGCCACAGCAAGATCACATGCATTGTCATCTAGATAATCCACTTCTTGCTCTACTGGATGTCACAGCAAGATCAAATGCATTGTCATCTAGATAATCCACTTCTTTCATACAGGTACACCGGACTATATCCTAAATCCATTGAAAAAGCTAGTAACTGTACCCTTCATGGCCCATTTTTTACAGCCCAGCTCTTCCCCATACCATTTCATCTTTCTTTACCATATTTTGTAAAATAAAATACCAAAAGTCATAGGAACTAAGAGCCTTTTTTCCTTTTGCGAGACCGGTGTCTTCTCAGGTGCCACAACAAAATGAACAACAGGTTAGATATCCACACACATCCAAATCACTTTGGGATTCAAGTGCTATTCAACATGCTCTAAAGATGGACAGTTTTTGGAGAAAAAAAAATAATTAAAAAAACCCCACATTATTTGGGTAGCATGCTATAAAAGTAATTAAAAACTGGAACACACTTCATCTGGAAGATATGGAATCTCCAGTACATAAAATTTTGAAGAGCAGGACAAACATCTGTTGGGACTGGTTTAGGAACAGGCAATTGTAATCTTTGGGACAGAGATTGCCACTGTGCCTGTGTCCAAACCAGGAAACCAAACCATATCACATCACAGACCCAGACATTTGGTTATCTACACTGAATCTATTTAAATCACAAAATCTGCTTCTGGTACATTTTAGGCCCAGGCCAATAAGCGCTCTCCCAACAACTCCTAGGCACAGCCAATGAGATAAAATGGACTGGGGACTACTCCCATAGCCAGTTTAGAAGTAGTCACCTTCTTTCAGAGGTTGAGAGCTTTACAGAACAGATGTGAATAGATGGTGCGAGCTGGTCTGACCGTTTTGTTCACTAGCAGGGATGTAACATTTGGGTCCCTTTCAGACCTTTTCCCAGGCTCCACACTTTTAACTGTGCATTGGTTTTGTATGCCATGAGAGGAAGGTTTGCAGCAATGGTAAACACAACACCAACTAAATGCTTGGCACAAAGAAAGACAACACATACAGACATATCTTTTGGTTACGCTTTTAATACCTGATGTCGTGATGAGACCCTGGTCTACAAGTGAAGTGATGGGCATAAGGACAAAACAAATCAACTTTCCTAAGAACTTCTCCATACAACTTGCAAATGGTGAAAGGGGGCCAAAAACTGGTGGGCTAGTGTTCAGTTAAAATAAATCTCTGCAGCTCTGCTGCTGACACTGAAACTGTGACAATTTTACAAACCTGATCCACCTAGTCCCCTGATCTGCCTTGGCTTCTGTTTTGAAGATGTAAAGCTTGAGAGAGAGCAGACTATATTTGGGAATCAGACTGTGGCCCCTTCAAGAGAATAATTTCTCATTTACAAAAAGTAAATGACAGTATTTCTAAGACTCCTAGGTAAGTGCTTACCACCACTCTTTTATTACACATCAAACATTTATTTTCTTGACTCTGAAGCGATTCAGTTTTGTTTGCAGTATTGAACGCCAACTCCCTCTACAGCAATTAATGGAATTTTACTATTGACATATTCTCTACCATGAAAAACAGTATCAGAGGTTACATCCTAAAAAAGATTTATGATAAAAATGTAGGGGAGAGAAGGAAATATTTCAGATGAAGACTCCCTAGATGGATTTTTTCAAAATTAAGCTTAGCCCTTCACGTCTGTACCACAACCATAGTAATGATGACTTCTTAGCTCATAAGAACTATCATTCTATTATTTTTAAAAGAGGTACTTCTGTGTATTAGTAAATAGTCAACACATTGTAAAGTCACTAATGCTGTGTGACATTCAAGTCTCTGTGTGACATTCACATTCAAGTCTCTTAATATTTTAACTCATTTCAGATTGGAAACTGAAAATCATTAAGAACTTTCGAAAGCCTTTTTCTTAACTTCTCCATCAATCCAAACCAAGGTCACTGTCATGAATTCCCATCCCACTTCCTTGAGTAAATTCCCAGCCAGAACCCCAAAGTCGTGCATTTCTCAGAGCAAAACCAGAGCCTGGATTTACTTTCTCTAGAGGAGCAGTGAAGGCAGTGCACAGGACGTTAGGACACCTCAGTTCAGGTCCCTACTTTCCTACAAGATTCCCACACAGTCTTGGGCAAGTTTCTAAGGCTTAGACCTTAGAGGGTGTTTAACTCCCATTGGTTTCAAGCAGGGGCTATCACTCTGCCTCTATCTCAACTGCAGCATGCGAAGCTCACCAGACTGATACACAGACAAGCACTACCCTTGCATATTCTTTTTTCCTGGGAAAGGAAACCTGGATACATGACCTGGAAGGCAGCCATAAGCAGATATAACCCTGATTCAGACAACTTGTTGAGGGAGAACGCCAGAGCACTCTGCTGAGCAATATGATTTTGGTTGTTCTGTATATAGGAGGGTAAACTTTGTCCAAACCTGATGATGTGCACATTTTTTCCAGACTTCCCTATAGTCACAGTGGCATGGGACAGACCACATTCCTGCAGGTGATTTGACAATACGTCTGGTCAATCAGAAGACAGGTGCAATTCACTCGTATGCCCCAAATCAGAAAGCAAAATGCAGCATGTAGCTGGCTCTACACCAGAGTAAGAGCATTTTGCTTCCTGCCAGCCAAATCGCCCGAAATACTTTAGGGTTGAGATTATTCTGGGCTTAATTCTATTAGGAACTATTTGACTCCTACTCCAAGCTAGCCAAGGCGTGTGCCAAAAACTGTGACTTCTCATAATGGCCAGAGAGTCAAGTAGATCAAATGTCAAACATCTTCCAAATCACCAGCCCCCCCAAGAACCCACTTGCTTGCTCACAGGGACTTGACTGTGAGATGATGTCCTGGTTTCGGCTGGGATAGAGTTATTTCTTCCTAGTAGCTGGTATAGTGCTGTGCTTTGGATTTATTACGAGAATAATGTTCACAACACACTGATGTTTTTACTTGTTGCTAAATAGTGTTTATACGAAGTCAAGGACCTCTAGTTTCTCTTGCCCTGCCAGCGAGAAGGCTGGAGGGGCATAAGAAGTTGGGAGAGGACACAGCCAGGACAGCCAACCCAAACTGGCCAAAGGGATAGTCCATACCATATGATGTCATGCTCAGTATATAAACTGCAGGGAAAGCTGGCCAGAGGCCACTGCTTGGGAACGGGCTTGGCATCGGTCAGCGAGTGGTGAGCAATTGCACTGTGCATCACTTGGTTTGTATATTCTAATTCTTTTATTATTACTATTATCATCATTATTATTACTGTTGTTACTATCACTTTCTTCCTTTTCCGTCCTATTAAACAGTCTTTACCTCAATTCATGAGTTTTCTCACTTTCAGTCTTCCAGTTTTCTCCCCCATCCCACTAGGGGGGCGTGGAGTGAGCAAGCGAGCACCTGTATGGTGCTTAGCTGTGGGCTAGGGTTAAACACAACAGGTGACTATTCACTTGGTTCTGGTATTGCACGGTCTTTCAAATAGTTGAAATATGAAAGTCCCCGCAAAGGACAGAATATTTTCTTGAGAGCAGCTGAAACAAAAAATTCAAACTGAAGACTCAAAACTTGCCTGTAATGAATCCTCAGGTTCAAACAAAGGGAGGACTGGCACTCAAGAGTCCAAGAGAAATATTTCATGGCCAGTTGAAGTGTACAACCATGGTCCCCACACCAACCTCCCAACTGTACATTCCCAACTCACCCAAATCTTGCCCTTGTGTCAGCACTGAAAACTAACACCACTAAAGCCATACAAAAACAATTTCTAGCTGCATCAATGGGATGATCTGGCTCTCCACATACCCATACAATTGCTAGCATCAACTAAAGAGAGAAGCTGAGAAAGAGGCAGTGGTGAATAGTACCAGGGATACCTCTTTTGGCATTTCAGGCAATCTCGAAATCGTATCTCAATACTTGTCTCCTCCTTTCCCAGAGATCTCCTGGGAGACCTTCCACATTTCCCTTGATCTCTCTGTTCCTCAGCTTCCCAACCGTACAGTGCTTCCCTCCTCGCAGAGACGCTTTGATGGAACGTACACAAGCGCTGACACCCCTTTGGACTGACGCTGCATAAATAGGATCAAATTTTACAACAAATCAAAAAGTACAAACTCATGCCTGAGACCAAGGACTTTTGAAATAACTGGAGAATATATGGTAGATCATGTACTGTGCTGCCCGGTGCTACTGTTCTGATGTCAGAAGAGTAACATAAGTCCTTGATTGCAGTAGCTCTATACTATACTGATACCTCATGTGACTTGGCATCCTTTCTTTCAGTGGGATTGGAAAACAGATTTGTTCCTTAGGCTATAACTTTACATTTTCTGCATTTTGCAAGTTTAAAGTAAGCTCTTATTGTATTTCAACTATTTTTGATGATTGCTGTGTGTATGTGTGTTCATATATAAACAAATGTGTGCACCTGCACATCCTCAGGTACGGAAAAGGGCCAAGGACTAGCACTTGCCCAACTCCCTTACAAACAGACCATGCAGAGTCAGGTAAGTAGGTCTTACCAGGTCGTCTGTATTCCACATTAGTGAACTGCAGCTATCAGAAAAGCAGAAAGTATCAAAAAAACATTAGAAGCTATTTTCATGGCTTTATGCATAAAATCGTAACATAATTATGTTGAGTCTTTCCCATCTCATCTCCTTGACTGTCTCCCCACTTTTTCTCCTCCACTTTTTTCTCTTCACGGAATTAGGCTCATTTTACTGTAAAAGGAGTATATTCATCTAAATTCCAAGTGGGTACACTGATGACAGCAAAACCTTATCTATGTGCACTAAACATTTGCCAGTATCTGTTTTCTAAGACAGCAGAGACACAGATAAAGCCACCCAGAAAACAAAATGAACAAACCACCCCAAAACACCCTCCAAACTGTAAGCCAAATCAGAGGTCAATAGATCTGTCAAGGTTGATGACTTTACACGTGAAAGGAAAAATGATCTGCTAGTTAGTCTGCAACATCAATGCCGAGATCCTGTTATTAGTACAGGGCTCTACACAATTCCTCTTTTTGACAGAGATAACAAGAATATTGCACAGGTTTTATCTCCTCCCACTCTCTACAAGATGCATGTTTCTACTTTCTCTTCTTGAAGGTAGAGGAGATACACTAATGAACAGAAAAACTAATCGCTCTTCAGAGGGGGAATCACAGAAAAGAAACGCAAAATATCTGGAAGTTTAGTTTCATATGTAGCAATTGCACTACTGCCAGCCAGGCTCTGCTATGGCTTTAAGTCGCTCTGGCCTGTTACCGTCTTCATTATTTCATCTCAGGGTAAGTATTAGCGAAGCAGTGGTACTAATGCAGCAATTGGCATCAGCAGTTGCCAGCCAAAGGGAGGCAAAATACCATCTCTAATGTAAAAGGGGAAGCAGCCGACAGAGGGGCACCGGACTGCACAAGCTCACACAGCTCGGCGGGAGCAGGGACCCACACCGACACCCCCCGCAGCCGCCCAGCGGGGTACCTCCCTCCGAAGATAAAGCAGGAAAGCCTCAGGTTCCCCCTTTCCCTCTAACCCTGTGCACAAAGCACTGCCAACCCCAGATGAACCCAACAGCTCCGCTGCTTGCTGTCACTCCCAAAAGCCAGACTCCTCGGCAAGGAAAAAGCAGGTCCTTCGGGCAGCCGCCCGGAGCCCC
>NW_009633972.1:0-61459 GCF_000690535.1 Cariama cristata
GAAGGTGTTCTTAAGATTTGGTTTTATTTCTGTTTACCCTACTCTAATTTGGTTGGTGATAAATTAAGCCAATTTCCCCAAGTGGAGTCTGTTTTGCCTGTGACGGTTAATTGGTCAGTGATCTCCCCCTGTCCTTATCTCAATCTGTGAGCCTTTCATATTATCTCTCCCCTGCCCAGCTGAGGAGTGGGAGTGATGGAGTGGCTTTGGTGGGCACCTGGCATTCAGCCAGCACCAACACACTTATAGAGGGAAAAGTCAAAATTTCGTTCATGGATAGCACCTGCTCTTCCGTTTTTTTCTGATAGAAATATTTTTTTGAGGTGAAACCCAGGAGGGGGATTTTCTAATGCAAACTATTTTTGCAATTTTGTTCTGGGAATTTGGTTTGTCATAAAATTTCCACCTGTGTTTTTTTTTGTTGTTGTTGTTTTTTGGTTTTGTTCTGGGAATTTGATTTGTCATAAAATTTCCACCTGTTATTTTTTTTGTTGTTGTTTTTTGTTTGGTGTGTTTGGATTTTCGTGGTTTTTTGTTTTGTGGGTGTGTTTGTTTTTTTTTTTTCCTGTCCTCTCTAACCTATAAAGACAAAAATACATGGTTGACTCATGAATTAACAGTTGGTATTTCATTTACTATCACTGTCTCATACAGTCACAACTTATATCAAGTATGACAAATTCTTCACTAGGTGATATATAAATAGTAATCAGAGCAGCAATAGGGCAGGAATTATTTCCTCCTTCCATCCACTGCCTTTCAGTGTGTTGCAGAGGAAAAGTCTGGATGTCTGTTTCAACTTTCTGATCCTTTAGTTTCTTTCTGAGGACAAATTCTGTGTGAAATTTGATAACATAAGAATCCTTGTTTTCAATTTAAAAGACGGGAGGAAAATGTGACACCAAGCAGTTTCTGTCTGTCTTTTTTTGGGGCATAAGATTTTTATGTGTTTCGGTAGTTTGTTGATCACTAGAACAGGACAATCATATAGATCACAATATCAAAAAATAATGTACAAATTTAGGTTTCTGAATTTGGCCATTAATGTAATTAATAAGGTTTGCCAGCAGAACTGTGTACCTAAACTGGTCCGTTGATTTAAATAGAAGTTTTAAGTGCCTATGGAATACTTCCTAATAATAATAATTGGTACAATCTTTTTTTAATATGCATTCATGAATTTTTTACTTTTGTAATATTTAACTTATCTTCATTCAGCCTCCCCTGTGTGTCTTTTGTCAATATATGCATTCTGCAACAGCAATTTGTCACTAGGAATTTGTCCAGATTCACAATCACACTTAAGTCAGTGCTTTTATCCTTAATTTCTTGAGTCATGTGGTAGAGGACCTTATGTTTGACATCATGGAGCTCAGTAAAACTTGGCCATCGAAACACTGGTTCCATTGAAAAACATCTGGAGGGAAACCAATAGTCCAATATATTCTACCAGACTACACTCAGCATATCCAGCCTCCTGGTCTTTCTCTTTGTGTTCTGCCTTGCAAAAACCTGGCTATGCTTACAGAACTGTACAAACACAAGAACAAAATGGATGCACTCCATGTTCCTAAAAATGTCATATCTTGGCTGTGCTGAAAGTGTATGTATGCTTGCTTGGCCGTAGCAGTAACTGGTTTTTATGTTGCTCTTTATCATACTGATGCTAAAGTTACAGACTGAAAAGCCCTGCAAAGACATCTGGTTCTTTTGCTATTACCTCTGCATGCTTTTCCATATAGTGTATTTCTCATGTTTTACTTAGTTGAGTTTTAAATAGCTCGAATGGTCAAGTTTCTGTAATTTCTTTTGGACCTCTTCAATAATGTATGAAATGGTTTGCTTAAGACTAACAAATAATATTATCGAATTAGACTTTCCTTTTTTAATCACCATGTTGCAAGTTTTAAGAAGAAACCCCAACTCCTTTTTCCTTTGTAGGTCAGCATCCCTCTGAATAAAGGTTCTTAAGGGATTTGTCAATATATTAAACTGCGAAGAAGCTATGTAGCATCATCTCAGAGTACTTGTCCAGCCTTGGAGAAAGTTAATGGTCTGGTAATGTTTATATTCTTTATTTTAAAACAAATCAAAGAGTTGATTATGGTTGCAGGTTTGGTGTTTTTTTTTTTTTAGTTCTTAAGAGCAGGAAGAAACTAGGAGTTGAAATTGTTCTTAAGTTGATTCTGCTCAACAGAGTTTCTGCTTTTAGACTTGTACCTGGTGAAAAACATTGAATTAGTCATTGGTTCTGAGAAACAAGTATCTGCCTCAGAGTCCTCATTACAGCTTTTGAGTTGACCAATATGAAAACGGGGGGGAAAAGTGTCAGACTACTGTTTAGTCTCGTATATCACTGTGTGGCACATGGTAACTGGAAGATCTTCAGAGATAATTACATTTCTTTATCAATTCACAAAAGCTGGCAGTTACTCAAAGTTCTGTTTTGGAACGGCGAAAAAAAGAACACCTAATGCCTGGTTTTGTTTTTAAAGTTAAGTTAGTATTTATGTTAACATGTCTCTTAGTTATTTGATTGCGTGTAAATATCCAGCCAGGATTAAAGAGGAGTCCTTTTTCTGTGCACAGCATCTAGCTGCGTCTCCTCTGCCCTACAACCTGGATTTGAGCTTTTCCATTCTCTCTTAACAGCTCTCAACACATCAGTATCTTCCTTAAGAAAGGGAAAAAGAGGGACTTTAACAAAACTTTTAAAACCACTGATAACAACTTCAAACATGCTTCTTAACTCTACATGGTCTACAGAAAAGTTAGCTAAATACTACTGATCTGTCAGTGTGGAATTGAGTCCAGATCCATCAGGTGTCTCTGATAGAAGAAAGGCTAAACCAGACATCTTGACTCTGCGGTCAAAAGCAGTTGATGTCTTTTCACATGAGTGAGACAAACATTTCTATTCATCAGTGGCACTGCAGTCATCCATATGCATGTGCACGTATATGGGATTACAGGCTGGAGTTCTCATATACTGAGTGTTGGTGGGGAGCTGGCAGCACCCAGCTTTCACTTTCTTGTTTTTTGTGATCCTGCTTCATCTGCTACTCCTCAGGCTTCTCTCCTTTCCGCTGGGTGCAAGGGACATGGAAATGAATAGAGGCAAAGCACCAACATGTGTTTAGTTTTTTAACCAAGTACCAAAATCACAAACTCCCTGAAGTTCTCAAGAGCAGCTGGAAACATCAGGACAAAATTAAGTGACACAGAAATACTGAAACTTAAAAATAATTAATTAAAAGAAATCTGAAAGGAGAAGTGTTGCTGTTCCCTCTGAATCAGACGTTTGTGTAGATGGACTGTAGGCCAGAATTTGGCCTCTATACCTTATCAAGGTATCAATCTTATGTGTTCACAAATCCAAAATTAGCTGTGAATGTTATGCTTTCTTCATTATAATTCAGCTTTGTACTAAGGGTTAAGGTAACTGAATTTCAAATTAAAAGTAAAATCTCAGCTGATTCCCCCCGTCGCCCCCCAAAGGCAGATTCATTTATTTAAATCCCATTCTGGCTCATTTTTTTTCCAGATCTGAAGCTTGACTCTGTGAATAAGCAAATAGATTGTTTTATTTTATAATGGGCAGTTAAATGGCAAAATATAACCAATCATTGCTGTTCAGTATGGTAAAAAAAATACATATATTGGTTTCATAAATAAGCCCATATGCATAAACTCCCTGTCAGCTCAGCTGGAAGAGACATGCAGGGAGATCTCATTGTGAAGAGAGGTGGCAAATAGGCCTATTTTCAGATGTGACTCAGGCAACTAGGAGCTGTTAGTTCTGGTCCTGCACCATCGATATCGGTAGGGGTTTTGCCACTAACTCGCCAACAGACGGTGAGAACAATATTGTTTGGTGACGAATTTTTAAAGAAAAATCAGTCTCCGTGTGCCACAGCCACTACTGACACTAATTTAAGGATTCGAAACCAGGCAATGATTTCTGCTCATGCTACTTTTTTTTCTTTTTATCCCTTTGCTTTTCCTGGTGAGATTATTACTGCTATAATTTTATCCTCTGATTGCTAAATACCGTAAAAAATAACTTCTCATCGATGAGAAAATGACTGTGTGTTTGAAAGCCCCTGCATTGAGGCACAGCTGAAAATTTGACAGTTAAGAAGGCAATAGGAAATGTGACTTGTTTAGGACATTTACAAATTAAAAGTTCAATCAACAGTAAATTTTGCATACTTTAATACGTTAGCATCAAATCTAACTTAATGATTTTCAGTTATATCCAGGATATTATGTAATTAGTTGTAAATAAACTGGAGACACAGTTACAGCAACATGCACAGAATTACATCCATTCTGTTACAAACCCAAAGTTATCTAAAAGCGTAATGGGCTTCTACTTCTATCTGTTGTCTGCCTTGAAAAGGCAGGAGATGCAGTACACAAAACAGAATAACTGAAAATCTACTGGAGTAGAAATCTATTAGTTCAGTTTATCAATAATCAGAAAGAATAGAAACTGAGAGGCAGGCAACATGATGAATGCAGCTTGCTCAACGTCAAGTGAGACTTTAAGGAAAGATAGTTAAACTATTGTCTGCCCTTCAAATTCCTCATCAGTATTCTGCCTTATGCAGTGGGAACATCCATTAATTACAATGGAATCATTACTAGGTAAAAATTGTAACCATGGCTATGGGTGATACACGACAACTTGCAATGCTGCTCGCGCAGCAAAATCGCACAAAGAGGACCGCCACTTACAAATGTCGTCATTGCATTTGTAACCTGGTTCCTGAACTCTCTGATTAAACACTGCTGAATATCTTCCCTTACTATTCTCTTTCTTGCCTGCTTTTATTTCCTGTGAAGATTTGGACCTCTGTTCTTTGCATCTCCTGCCATGGCTCAAAATCCTGCTTCTTGGTTCTTTCAACCTGCCACGTCCAATAATCACGCACAGAAAACGCTTATGCAAGCCAATTGGCTTAGATTTCTGTCTTAAGGGAAGAGTGCATCTGTTTTTTGGATTAAATCATGCTTATAAAGTCGTGCTTATTCAGTTGACAGAAAAAAAAAAGCATAATTTAAAGCTTTCATTTGCTCTTATGCTAAAAGATTTCAGAGCCTTAATTCACTCTTGTTTCATCCTTCTAAAGCAATACAAAATTAGAGTTCATTATGGTGATCCAATGTCTCCTTTTGTCTTGATTGGAGACATAGTAAGCTCTTTGCCAGAGATGTCGACTTTCTTGAGCAAGCCTTTCAAGTCTTGCAAGCTGTTGTTTTCCCAGTAGGCTAATTAGGGTGGATTCGTGCACATCAGATAAACCCTAGGGATGAGCCAAAAGCTGAAAGGGAAGGTAAATCGCAATGCCAAAAACTTCCACCTTTGCAAGACTACTGTCCTGAGACAGAAGGTAAGATGCTGGAGGAGAGCAGAGAACAGTTGCAAAGGCGATTCTGTTCTGCGGCAAAACAACATCCTAAATGTAGAACATGAGCTCATGACTAGAGCTGTTGATTTTTTTGGTTGGTTTGTTCCAATTGCATTTGTTTCATGATTAAAATGCAGGCAAATTTCAAAATAAGACATAGCTTTGAATACAAAAAGTTTCATTAGAAAAACATCAAAATGGAAATGTTCTGTTCAGAGAATAAGAGAAAAAGATTTTATTTTTCTGACCAAAAGAATTAATAGAAACCATCCTTGTTTTGCGATTTATTTTTTATTTCTTGACCAGAGTCTGTGATTTCTTTCAGGACAAGTTTGGCTAAAAAAATTTCACTCAAATCTCCTCTTCTCAATGAGACTGAAAGGAAGACTTAATGGAGAGACCTGCACAGCAACTCTTAAAATATGTCTGTAGGGATCCTATTCTTTTCAAAAGTAGGTTAGCCATGGTGAGATTTATGTGTCATTTAGACTGTCTTCACAGTCAGGACAGAAAAAAGGACCATCTAGCACACAACTAATCTCTGCTTCAGTTAAACTTTAAAATAGGTCAAATGTGTGATCTGGAAGTGTTTATTCCCTCTTTTGGCTAAAGGGGCAGTTCAGATGGCTGGTTCATACACAGACACGTGTCCAGTGGCATTTGAAGTGAGGTGAGAAGAATCCTGCTTTTAAATTCCTTTGAGGCTTTGAGTTTCAGAAACAAGCAAAGGAGTAGAAGGAAATGTAGAAGTTTAGATAGGCCTTACACTCAGGAAAAACCAGTACTGTTTTGTGGCAAGAGTGTGACAAATCGGAGGTCCCTGTATTCTGTGTGTAAGCAGAGACTGAAAAGATCTGTGCTGCTCTGGGAGCGTCGCATCTCCATGCATTAGATTCAGCAGAGTCTGGTAACCTGGTTCTCACAAATGGAAGTGAAACTACATTGTGGATAACTGGAAAATGTATCAGGGTCCTATGTTCCTTTTCAAATAGAATTATTCACTAATTACAAAGAATTAGTTGCAGTTATTACATTATGTTTAATAAACAGCAACTAACAAAAGAGTTGGAGAAAGTTTTTCCACATCCCCTTCAAATCCCTTTAAGGTGCTGTACTACTGAAGAGACTAAAGAAGGTTTTGACAGAACAAAAGGAAAATTTCCTCAGTTCTGATATGTGTATTTGTGTTCAGGAAGCAACCTAAAGATTGACAGCATCTAGATTTGTGTATGCTTTTGACAGCACATAGATTTGACTGAAACATACAGTGACGGGTAGGTATGCACTGGGATTTACGAGATACTTGGTATAATGTACATGCGTAAAGGTAAATCTTCCAGACTGTTGCAGGATCTTGCACACTGAGCCTTTGCCGCTGCAGATTCACTGAACTTTTCCTCTGCTCATCTGGCTCCCACCCCAGTCCCGAGGTCTGTACCTGTCATGGGAAAAGATTCGTTAGTCCATGATGCGCAGTAGCTGTGGGATCCCTTGGTATGGCCTCACAGCATCCTGCCTTGAAGTGTGAGTACTGCAGCAGTTAAAAACTGTAAGTTGGGCCTCTGCTACTGTGAATGTTTTATGAAGAGGAGTGTCTGTTACGTTTTTTGGGCTTGTTTTGGAATCTCAAGGAATTTGGAAATTCTGTCAGTGGCTGTATCTTTTTTTTTTGGTTGCTTTTTTTTCTCCAAGTGATTTTAAACTGTGGTAGTTAAAAGGAAGTGTTCATTGCCTGTAAGGTGTATAGAGGCAATCATCATGTTAATTATATGTCACAGAGTAATGAATAATCCCGCACTTTTATCATGTGGGGAGTAATCTGGGGTTCGTCAGTTGCTGCTTTGTGTTTTAAATGAACAGCCCCAAAGAAAACTTTGCGCCACTCCAATTATGTGAAGACAGACTATGGTTCAGTGCTTTCTTAAGTCTTAAAGCTTTACAGCTGTGGGAACAGCAGTTTGACACACTGTTCTGCAAACACCAGAAGTTTAAGCTAAAATGTAAAGCATACATTTTGTATTGCTGATTGGCTTTGTAGTATTCATCCGTATGCTCTAAGAACCTAGTAGTGGTGAGAATAACAAGTAAAAAAAATCTTCAGAGCTGGAAAGCTGTTATGATTACAACGTATTATTGTATAATTGTCTAATTTTGCAACTTTGGAGAGTGTTTATGTTCTCAAAATTAATTAGTGCAGAGTGTAACTGCTTTTAAAAATGTCATTCCTCTCAAAACTATGTGGTTAGAAATGTATGCCTCAGTGAATATACACTTCATTATTATTGAATATAAAAGTTTATTGTTCATTACATGGAAAATTGCGGTTGAGGCATTTCACAGCCTCAAGAACAATTATTATCCCTGATTAAATTATGGAGAGATTTTTCATGGGTCGGTAAATTGAAATAATTTTTATTTGAAATGCATTCAGAGAAGTATTTATGCAAAAGATAAGTGAAGTCAATGATTTAAGGGGGTAAAATCAGCAGACAATTTAGAGAAAAGCAGGACAAAAAAGAACTTAAGGTACGTTTCTGGAAAACACTTATTACTGCAGTGGGGAAAAAAATGTGCCCCTAAAACCCTGACCCCAAAATGATTAGTTTTGTATCTTGTTAAAGAGCCTCATTATAGTGGAGGTCGGTGTTAACCCTTTTCCTTTATACTAACCTATATGCAAGTTAGATTGTAATATCAGATGCATGTGTATGGAGGGAAGTGACAATGCTCTTGCATCATCAGTTACATATGCAGTGGGTAATGGTGTTTAGGATTACGTGGAGTCCTGTGACTGCTTATTCCTCTCTCCAAATCCAAATGGGAGTGGAGTCCTTAGTGTCCGTGTTGGTCCACACAGACCTTTGTGCTGCTAGCAGCCCTGAGCCAGCTACTCTGCATATCCCCACAGCAAGGCGATGGATACAGGCTTGGGCAAGGTGCTCCACACTCAGCTGCTCTGTTTGGTGTCTGCTTCCAGTTGCCTTTGTGCTACAGAAAAGAGATCACTTCATTTCTTAGTGTGGCCCCAGTCATCTCTGAGCCATTTTGTACTGTGTCCCAGCCTTACCCATCTCCCTGTGATAGCTGTTGGCAGCTTGCAGTGCTGTTGGCAGGAGGCAGAACATTTGTTCCTGCTAGTGATGTACAATCTGTGTGCGCCTCGGTCTCAGTTTGCTCTGTGTCTTCCCTCTTGAGGGACTCCTGGACCAGAAGAAAATTTTCTTACTGCTGCCCGCCTCACTTCTGGGAGACAGGAAACGTGCTGCTAGCTCCTCAGTTTAAGTGAAATGGCACCCTCAACAAAGTAGACATGCTTTGGGACTTCAATTGCAGATTGTCATATTGTTGCTTTTGTAAATATAGAATCATTTAGGTTGGAAAAGACTTTTAAGATCATTGAGTCCAATTGTTATGTCTCACTTTGAAGTAATAATGACTCCTGAGGCCTCAGATCAGGTTGTTTTTTCTTCTTTCTTGGCCTACCTAAGCTCTTTACATTTTTGCAAATCCCTAGTTCCTCTAATGTCAGCTCTGAAAATTGCAAACATTCATTTTCTTGCTTTTCAGCTAAATAAAAATGTCAGCAGGTGATGACCTAGGTTTCCTTGGTGCCTTCTTATCCTGGATAATGCTAAATGTGTGGATCAGTGCCTGTAGCATTTTCAATAGGTGATTTATTTTGCAGCAACCTGTTTTGATGGTGTGGAGTAGAAATTGCATGTCTAAACCCAGCCTTTGCTGCAAAATACTTGAAATCGTGCTGAGTCATCTGCAGCCCATGCCATCAAGTTTAGCGTCCTTAGGAAGAACTGATTTTACATACAGGTGCATGGGGTAGGTTAAGTATTCTATACCAACTCAAATAAATTAGAACTACAGTCTAGAACAACTTCTGCCCAAGGTAAGCTAGTTGGCCAGCTTTGCTGCACTGACTTAACTTTTCCTATTCTGTGGATAGGACCTGGCTTGTGTTTCTGGCATAGGAAAGAAACCTTGGCAGTTGCTTCACTATTGCTGCTCATTTGAGACCAAAATAAATGTTGCTAGCCCTCTCTGTCCATTTTCTTCGATCCCTGAATGACCTGTAGACTTTGTCTCTAATTTTTCTTAAGCAGAATAGTTTTCCCACAAAAATAAACAAATGGATAACTTAACTCACTCTGGCACAGTTTTGTCAGTCTTTTTCCTGTTAAATTGCTCACTGTGAGAAAATGAAGTAAGTATCAATGGAAATGTATTTAATTATGCTTTTGAATATACAGATATGGTTTTGTTTTGCCTCAGTTATTCACGGTTGTTGTATCCAGTCTCAGTTAAATAGTGTATGAACCAGAAATATGTAAATGGACACAGTCTGTTTTATATTTACCACCTAACAGACAGATGATGTTCACCAAACGAATACACTTTTGAGCACAAATTTCAGGAGCAAAACATATAATCAGGGCCTCTGGTTTGGTTGGTTTGCTTTTTGTTTAATATGAATGTACCTTGAAGGAGGCATAGCACATAAAGAGGCATTATTAGCCCTTAATTTTAGGGAACTAGATTACATCCCTGCTCTGACTCACCTTCTTAAAGAACCTGTGCTATGCAGAAAGCTAGATGCCTAGGTTAGTAGATGTGAATTACTTCTTTCCCTTTCTCACATATCTACATAAAAGATGGTTTAAGAATCTTAATTAAAAAAAAAAAAAAAGAGAAAGAAAAAAGCCCATAAGAATCATCTAAAAGATCTTGCTCATGCTGTAATCATCTGCAGAAGTCAACAACAAAACCCTGCTAGTTTTTTCTATGCAGTCTGTGGTAAAAGTATGAGGCGATTCACTAATGTAATCATCCTGACTGCATCTCTCTGGAAGGTCTTCATGTAGTTGTGTCACATTTCTGCATTGTCCCATAGGATGTGCCTCTCATGGCAACCCATTGGTTAATTCATCCTCCTTATTTAAGACCTCTCAGCAGTTTCTTTTCGCCTTGCAAACATCTCGGTACATTTGCTGGTACTCTACCTGTGGGCTGGCATCCTCATGCTTAGTGATACACAATTCCTTCCTGCTGTGACCTTCCTCTTACTTGTGCTTCTTGGATAACCACTGACTCTGGAACATCCTAGATGGTCAGAACTTTCCAGAACAGCAGCACAGGGAAACATAATTATAACCATTTTCCTATTTATGCTGGCAAATTGGCAACTTGTCACAGTCTGGATTACAGAAGTTTGAATAGAGATGAGCCTCATAAATTGCATTACATATTTCTTATTCCAAAACCCCTTCAAACTTGATTTTATGATACACATATAAGTTAAGCATCATGACCTTTCGACTGCTGCTGCTTGAATATGGCAGCTTTCCAGAACATGTGAACATGTTCTAGAAATTTCTTTTAAAATATGTTAGAATGAAGACAGGGTTTTGGGGGGCCAAAAGCAAAGGCAGAGCCTAGATTTAGCTGGCACTGATACTTCCAGGGAGAAGAAACTTTTACAATCCAAACAATCTGACAAAGATAAGCCTTCTGCTTAATTTTTATGCTTAAAGGAAAAACTGTGCCATAGCAGATACTGAAATTAAATTATTGTTTTAAAATCTGTCTCAATGAAAACTTTGAATACACAAATATTTAAAACATAACAAGGATCATTTTCTAGAAAAGGAAAAATAAAAAGATCATCTTTGTTGATGAGAGATACTTGTGATACACCATGAAGCATTTAGAAATGTCTGATAGTTAATGATGAGGAGTTAGGTACTTCCATATGGGAGTGCAGCATGCTGATTTTGGGATGGGAAGAATTGAAATTCTTTGCAGACCACTGAGAAAGCTTGATTGCCCAGCTTGTAGTTTAGGGATAATGTAAGTAAAGTGTAAATTAGATGAGATGAGTCCTTCCTAAAAATCTATTGCATAAAATTGTCTCTGTTTTATCTTTCTTTTTCTAAATAAGCAAAACAAGAAGTCATTGCTAATATCTTGGAATACTTTTAAGTCAGGTTTAGGTATTAAGCACATAGTAATGCTGGTATGTTACCTTTTACAGTCTGTAAACAGGGAGAGTACATAGATGATGGTGAACCTTTTGCCGATTTTTGATGTTTGTATGTTTTACTTTCTGGCTATCTTGGAAGAGTACTACTCCAGACTAAAAAAAAATGTTCTGACAAAACCTTCAATGTTGTTTTTTTTTTCCTTACAGGGACTTTAGCTGTATTCTTCTCTTCTGTGACCTTAGCGTCTCCGTCTGTGTGAAGTACAGAAGAAAAAAGGAAAGGTAACATGGTTTGCAGCGTGCTAACAGTAACTCTTTCTAAATCTCATTCTGTAAATTGGAATTTACACAGTCTTATGGTTTTCTCAAAGCTTTGTTAAAATGAGCATTTCAGTGGAAAGATGCAGAAAAAAAGCTGAACCCCATTTGAGACTGCATTAATGCTGACCTAGATTAATGCTCTTTGGAAATCCCTTCAGAATATCTCTTTTCTAATTACAGCCTGTTGTCTGAAAAAATAATTTTTGCAGATATAGCCAAACCTCAAAAACAATTCCTGATTCCAACTAGTCACAAAACTGACTGTTTTACTGTTTCTAACCAAGCACAAACCTACATCAGGATGATGCATACATACTGAGTGTGAGAATATTGCAATCTTTGTGTACGTAGAAACAAAGCCAGGTATGGCTACTGATCGTCTTGACACAAGACAAAATGCAACCATCTTTTTGCTAAGCTACTGCAATCAAAGATAATTTTTTTTACCACCATTATAAAATCACTCATAAAGTCAACCCTATCTACTGGAGAGATTGCCTTTCAGTAAATCTCTTTCTCCATTTGTTCTTTATAAAAATAGAGCAGGGCAAATATTTATCCCTGTGCTAGAAGTGCTGGTGAAAACAGTGATATTTGGACTAAAACAAATGTTGGCATGTTTAGCATAACGTTTACATATGAAATACAGGCCATGGACCTCTAATATTTTTAATTGCACAGGTTCGTACAGGAAGCTTTCCCCTCTTACGGATGTTACTTGTTAGCTGAAGATTTGTTTTTAAACAGTTACAGTCAATGCTTTTTTATTCTGATGTTTTAGCCTAGATGAAACCAAAGACACCATCTGCGTATGTAAAACTGAACATGTAGATATTTGTTTTCACATTCTTTGCTCATGTGGTCTTTGTTTTGTTTTAAAAGTCTACCTGTGAAACCTGAATGGTGGCATAGGATGTTACTCTGCCATTGTATAGTCCTGAATCCTTCCTGTGGTGCGAGGACAGCAAGGGATGAAGGAGAGACAGTGCTCCCTTGTGAGCTATCTGTTGCCTTTAGGAGTCACGTACCAGTCCAACAAGAGCCTTCTCAGGTTGGGGCTGTGTTGAAACTGGGATACTGTTATTGCTAAAGACATGGTCTCAGGAGTACTCTGCTTTGACTCATAAGAAAACATGTACAGTCATTTCCAGTAGATTGATGTGGACATTCTTTGTTTCTTCTCTGGTGACAGAAATGTTTCTGTCTTTTTTCAGAATGGAAGTAGACTTTGCTATTGTTTGGTCTAATGCGACATGACAAGAGACTTGTCTATGAAAGATGACTTTTCTTTATGTAATATGGAAAGGGAAATCTCCACACATTTTGTAGCTGAGTGTCACCCTGGAGCTCGGAAGAGGTTTATACTTTCAGAGATGTGCTATCCTACTCTTTAATATAGAGAGCTAGTAGAGAGAAGTTCGTAATCGTACTCTTGATTTGTTTTTATCCAACTGGATTCCTTTTGGATCAAGGGGTCTTAGATGAATGCATAAAAGCTTTGTTGTTCGGGTCACATACTTTATTAAATGATGTGTTAGCTCTGCAAGAATAATCTATTTGTATTTTGATTTTTTAATAAAAGTTAAAGATCTGAAACATGATATTGATTTCAAATAAACATGTACCATTAGCACTTTTTTTTGGCCAACATTTTACCCTGCTTTACAGTGTCGGTGTGGTAAAACTGTTTCATTCTGAGAGCAGCTACAGTAGTTATAGTAGAAGGGATAAAGTGGTAGTATAGACACATTGCAGATATTTATTAGATGGTGCAATGTTAAAATACCCAAGCAGTCTTTCTACTGTTGCTCGACTCCTTGTAGCATCTACGGAGCTCAGTTGTGGATGACATTTATTTTGCTAGTAATTTGAACTGCCTTTCACAGATCTAAATGGCTACTTTCTATGTTTTCATAGCTGCTTGTGTATATATCTGTCCTTCCATCTTGAGTAGCACCTTTTACATTTGTAATTTGTGTTCATTAATTGAGTCTGAATTTAGAAATGAGGGATGTGAAATGTAAAGTTGTACACTTGGGCTTTTATATACCAGTTTTATTTATTTGGCCTTCATAAAGGTAATAAGTGCTTGGAATCTTCCTACTTACAAAATGTTTTTTGATATGAGAATACTACATCAAATGAGTGGATAGTAGATGCAACTTAGTATCTCAGAAATGTTCAGCATAACCGAATTAGGCTTTATAGGTAAAGTCAGTTATATACTTGATTTGTCTTGGGAATCCAGGTGGTGTGTGAACATTTCCCTTTCTTAGTATTTTGTATCAACTTACTGCCTACCTTTCATTTGTGATCTCCATTCTGGCCTCAGGGATAGAAATTCAAAGAGGGAAGCAAGTCTAAACAACAAAATACTTTCCCCCCCTCCCTGCAAATGATTGATCACTGCTATACTTCAGGGATCGCAATCTATTGTCATTTTCTGCATGTTAAAGCAGTTACTGCAATTGATGGCATGCTGTCTTTATAATAGAATTCAAAAGAATTTTAAACCATTCATCTCTATACGTATGTTTTAAATTATCCTATGAAATTTAACAGAGGATTGGCAATGTCTCATTTGAGATTGTAAAGGGCTCTTTTATAACAGTTGCGCACATTACTTTTGTGTCCCATGGCTGATGCACAACTGAAGGTTGATTTACCTGTTAAGGGGCACACAAAAGTGAGTTTGGAGACTACACTTACGGTGGGATCCCATTAGGTGTTTGGTCATGGTGTTTCAATTGGTCAACAGCTGAAGTGAGGACATGATTTCTGGACCAAGGGGGAACCAAGCCTTACCTATTAGGGCATACAGACTGTAACTTTCATAACTGGCTCGACACATAAAGGAGAGGAGTAAAGCCCCAGTTATTTGCCTGTTCATATTTACCCTAATTATTGCCCATCTTACCTTTTCACATCTGAAGCAGTTAATTTTCACTACAGGAGTCAGGAAGGGTCAAAACCAAACGGTTCCCGTGGTTCCTTCTGCTATGCCATCTGCAGGTACCAATGAGGAATTATCTTTGGAGAAGTTATCCAGAGTGGCATCCTAGGGCAGAAATAAGCAAGGGTATAATGGTTAACTTCAGACTTCTCAGAGGTGGAAAGTATGACCACATCTTTACTGATGACCGAATGCCTTCTGTCTCTGTCCACCAGAACTGACATCTGAGCTCTGAACATGCTTCAATTTAGGAATCAAAGACTTGAGGCTTGGTAGGCTCTCATTGAAGGACTTGGACTTTCTGGATATTCTAGGTGAAAAGGAGCGGAGAAAGGCTCCAGTTTGAATCTGATCTATGTGCCATTCAATAGGTCTGGAAAAGGCTAATTCTGAGCTGAATCTGTATTTTCATTTCTGAATCATCACAGGCATAATGGTGAATACACATTGCAGATCAACTGACACGGATCTGCTTCTGCATGTGTTGGTGCAAATAGCTAAATGTTTTCAGATTTGCTGTTCTTACTCCTCTGCTTCTATAAATCACATCATATAAAGATAAGACTGGTTATCATCTGCATGAAAATTACTTTGGTCCACCATATCTGTAGTGTGTTCATCTATTAATACATATCTGTGCATGTATTTACACAAAATATAAATTATAAATACAAATTTGTGTTTATATTCCAATGTGCTAAGTAACATTTTTTGTATTTTTTTTAGCAAAGAAATACATACTACTTTAGATTCCTTTTTAAATCTGCTCACAATGGTCTTCAGTTTTGCTCTACCCATCCTTTTTTTACTGTGTTTTGTTAAAATAAAAATTTAGTTTTTTAGTTTTAGATTTACATAATACAAAGAAATAGCAGGTTCCTCTAACTTTTGTGTCTTTAAAAGTAGGAATATTCTCCCTTATGCTATCATACTGTTGCCAGAGGGATGGGAAGCTGTTCCTCATTTTTCTGGGCAGAGGAAGACATGACCTTACCCACTTCTTTCAACAGCTACACACATAGGGGAGACAGTGCTGAGAAAGTTTCTATTTGGGGGGTTAAATTTTGGTTTGGTGGCAAAAATTCGGGAGGCTCATTGTTTGAGTCAACTGTAGCATTTGAGTTTGTCAACATCTACATGGATTTTAAGCTCTTTTGAATGTAGAATTCTGTTTAACTCATAGTTGTTTAATAATGTAAGATGTTAGTTGCAAACATAACAGGGATAAAATTTCAAAACCTATTGTTTTTCATAGTTACAGAACATAAAACCAGCAGTGGTGAGAGGACCGAGGATGGTCTTACAATATGGAAACACCCAACAGTGTAGGATTGCTCGCAAAGGTCTTTAAATGTGATCCATTTGGATGAAGATTAGAACCTCTTCAGAATTTTGATGTCAGTTTTCTTAGATGTGCAAGAACTGAAACAGTCTTTCCTCAGCGAGCCTCAATCTTTTTTCTTTTCAGATGCTATCAGCAGCTCTCCAGCTCCCAGGGACCACACATGCCTCATATTTTCTGATGCAGGAGCACAAGAACTTCTGTGAAGTTCCTAGGTATTATTGACCTTGAAATTCTCATGTTTTGGGATTCTGCTTTTTTAACCTACCCTTCTTGAACAGCATTTTCAGGGAACACTGGACTTCATCTGGCAGGAAGTGCACCAGGGTTACATAGTAGCAGGTTCAGTAGCATGACAACTGGAGAAGATGTAGAATAGGCAACTGTGGCAAGAGGAGAGAAGAAAAGGAATATGTTTGGGACAAGACAGGAGGTTCTCTTTACATGAATAAAAAGTAACTTTTGACTTTTTTGGGGTTCAGACAGACATTGCAGTGTGGGTAGATTCCTAAATTCTTATAAGAACTGATTTGCCTAGCTCTGCAGATGCTTACTGCAGGGCTTCAACTCCAAAATGTTTCTAGCCAGATTCCATTTATTATCAGCACGTTTTGAAGTTTCAAGTAATACTGTGCAGGTTTTATTTCTCACTTTCTATTAGTGAATTCTGTAGAGTTATGAGCTTTTTCATTCTCAGTTTTCCAAAACTTCCAACAGATGTCTTGCCAGCAGTGAAGATGATTAAAGGTTTCTGAAGTAGAAGACTGCTGCTGGAAATCTGAAAGGGATCCCACTGCAGTGCCAAAAATCCTTGGAAAATATGTATGGTCCCCGTCTTACTGGAAATGTGTATAGCCCCTTCTTGAAGAAATCTTCCACCAAAGAGCTACTTCATTGCACTTCTGTGTGTTTTTTCCCCAAACTAGACAGAATAGGTAAGTGAATTTCCTACAGGTAGGATGAAAAGAAGGTGAAGAAGGATGAGCTTGGACCTTAGTCTTGGCAAAATGTTGGACAGCATCTACGAATATGCTGAAAATATGCATCTAAACCACTGAATGGATTTCCACAGATTCTTTTTCTGTGATGCTAGTTGGTCCCCAGTTAGTTTTTAGAATACTGGTCTTGAGTATTTCCATCTGGCTAGGAGTTTTCAACTTTTTTTTTTTCATAATGCAGACTTAATCATTATAATTCATTTCCTTGTCACCTTGAAACGAAATTAATGCAATGCACTGTGCTTGGTATATGAAGCATTGTTTGATTCATATTCATCATCAAAGTGTCTACTGAGCTGCAACTGAAAAGTTCAAACATTACACTCGTACGAATAAGCAAAAGGGTTAGTGTATTTTCAGACAGTATGTTTTGATGACAAAATATCTGTGCTTCAGTTTATTGAAAGGAATTAGTGCAGTTTTGAAAGGGTTATGTGATGTAGTGGCTGGCATTATGAGGAACTAGATTTAACCCAGGAGATAGTTTTCTGTGCTAGATTTCTCTCTCAAGTGTTGGACACCATACAGATAAACCTCCCATTTATCTGGATTGAAATATTCACATATGTTCTCTTTACCTTCTTGCTTAACGCAATAGAAATGTCTTCAGCAGTATCCAGAAGTTTATAACCTTTCATGACCTCTTGCTTTCTACAGACTGTTTTAGAAGTGCAGATTTTTAAAAACTTTTCCATTTTTTTTCCTATCAGTGGCAGACAAATGTAACCATGAGCCTGTGATCTTCATCTAGGCATTGGGGATGGGGAATTAGCCAAGTTGCAAAGTCAAATGATGATTTGCTGATTTTTTTTCTGAACTTTTTTTCCCTTGAAGGCCCAATTTCAATTATTACCTGATGCCACTGAAGCTCAGAAAATGACAAGAAAAATACAAGAACATTTTTCTTGGATAAAAGTGTGTTTTCAAAGGATGATACCTGAGGATTGTATAAAAGAAATATTTATTTTTTTTTTTTCCCCTGTAGATCTGATCCTCCTGATTGGAAGTCAAAGGTGTTGCTTGAAGTAACTTTTCCTTTTATTTTTTCATTGTACTTGACAATGACTTTTAGGAGTTAGCATATAAAAAACTTCTTGCCCTTACTGCTATGATTGTCTAACTGAACACTTAACTTCTCAAAGTGTCTTGAAAAGATAAAGAGAGATAGTTCTTTTATTATCAAGATTTTATTGACCATCAGGTAGTACTCTTTAAGGACACATTTTGACCACATTTTCTATTCAAGTGGCCTACAGAACTATGCTTAAACAATTAGCCAATGTTACAAGGTGATGATGAGGAACTTAAAAATACCCCAGTGCAAGCCAGGTAAGCAGCTAAATGCTCCTTTTCTTTTCCAGATAAATCTCAGTTAAAGACAGCTTTACCTTACCCATCAGGAATGTTCTGTTTGAAGCAGCCCCAACTAATCCATGAGTCATTATGGAACAATTTACAGTATATACCAATCTGTGCTACACTCATTCCATACCACAGATGGGACAGATGTGTGTGGATTTTTGTTTCTTTCACGTGACTCTTACACAGTCCTAATGACACAGATAGAAATTAAGTCTTCAGCTAAATCACTCATATAGTGAACAATCTCTTTAGGCTCTCCTGGAAAAAAAAGAGTACTCACAAATGGTTTTTGTCCCAGGGCTGCAGGAAATATGCGACAGAACATCCCAAACCCTGCAGTTTTCACTATATTGGTATTTAAATCGAGCCATTTGCTGTGGAACTCACTGCTGTTGGGAACTTTTGCAATGAGAACTATAGACTTTTGATTGCATATTGAGTCTAGCCTGCTCAGATATTTTCAAAGCTATTATACTTTTTCCAAGATGCAGACATATACATTACAGTACTTAGTGATGTTTCTGTTGGAATTGAATTTGAAAATCTCTGACTGCCATACATTAATTTTATTTAATTGAAAACAAGTTTATTTTTCCCTGAGCTGAACTGGAACTTAAAAGATTTGGCCCTTGGTATTTGCTACCAAAATCTTTTACAGGTAGTTTAATGGCAACGTTGTGATAGAGCCAAGCTTGTCTTTAACACTTCTTCCTGCAATTTCATAGAGTTAGGGCCAGATTTCCAATTGCAGAATTCTACTGAATCGAAGCAATTAGCAGCCGCTGAAGATCTGGCCAGTAGTCAAAAATAAATCCTAGGATTTTTGTCGCAGTTTAGATATCACTTTGCCTAGATGGGAGGAGATGTGAGTGGTGCTTGCTCTTTCAACTACACCTGCACTTAGGGCACCTACCAATAGCTTCAACTCAGTGTGTGCAAGGCAGTGCCTGATCATGGACTCAAAACAGAGTCCCTGCTTGAGGGGACTTACAGCCACAGGCTCAGTACAGTATATGAGTACAGAGAAGGGGAATACAGGGATGTCAAAAAAATAGTGCCAGAGTCTTAGCATTTTTTTAGTGGGATAGGGATTCTGAGGTAGGATAAAAGATGTAAATATGCATAAGGGAAACCAGAGGTTCCTGAAAGAGTGAGAAAAGTTGAATATGTAGAGGAATAATAGGTAGAAATGTTATGTGGCAGGAGGAAGCATATATTCTCTTGTATGGGGGCATTCTGGCTCCAGTAATCTTGTTAAAGAGTTAACAAGTCTGGTGTTGGTTCTGGTATTGAAATACTTCAGAGAAATGTCAATGCACCATAGGTTTTTTGTCTGCAAGTGGAGGCCAACGTTGCTTTTAAATGCTCTGAGGTGTCTAGATAAAGAGCCATATGAAAGTGCAATTTACAATAATGATAAAAATAAAATTTTCATCGTTTTGAAAAAGGAAATTAGTGTTAATTATTCACTATGACAAAAATACTTATTTAAACAACCCAGAGTTTGAGGCAGGTAGGCAGCAGAGGAATTTGAGTTGAGTGGTTGTAGCTTTGCAAGGCTGTAAGTTATTGAAAACAAAGTCTTACAGTGAAATCTCAAGAAAACTTAAAAATCAAACACTATCCCTACCCACAAAATGTTTTTTTCTATAGTTTTTTTGCTCCTCAGTATCTATATTGCTAACTTACTATTGTTATATGAGTTAAACACTAAGGGAAAAATATACTTTTGGATCTAACTTTTATTTTTGGGGCTACCCTTGTGCCTTTACTAGGTTTAAACAGTGTCGCTTCCATTTATGATCATCTGTAGTGTTCATCTGTCAGCTTAAAATGTAAGGGCAGAGGAAAGGTAAAAAGCCATGTATGTATCTGAAGAGTAGCCTGGGCATACTTCCTTGTCATTGTACTTAAAAGCATAAAGGGAGAATGAAGCTACTGAAGAAGCACTTGTGCTAAACACGCGTGGACCATGTGGATCATACACTTCCTGTCTCTGGAATGGTGTTTGCGCTTTGCATGTGTGAGTGTTCGCAGCAGTGGCTATAAGGAAGAATGCCTACAGTTAAAAAACTAATATAAAATATGGATTGCAGTTTGTGTAGATGTTTTCTGGCTGTTCTCCTGGTTCTGGGATTGAAAGTCCTGGTTCAAGTCCAGCTGAAATAATTAAAACTTTCTTTCATTTACTTCTTCAGGGCGGGGCATTGTCTATCCATTAATTCAAATGCACTTTCAGTTAGGGCCCAAACTTACTACTGAAGTAAGTGACAAACTCTTCCTGCCTTTATCAAAATATGCCTTGGCATACTGTATATTATGAGATGTTAAGTGTTTTAACAACTGGAGCATCTGTGTTCTGTTGAGCTCTGAGATGGCATCCAAAAGAGTCACAAGATACCAATCTGATTACATTCCTCATGTTGGTATGACAATGGTCTCTCCACATATTGTTTCCATCATTACTGCAGTCGTATCATCAGAGTGTCTTAATACTCTGCCAATTTATAGTCTTGAGAAATTTTTGTCACAAGAATAGATTTTTTTTCCCACACTCTTCATTAATTTTCCTGAGTTAATAACTCACTTGGGGCAAAATCTGGAAAATTTAGCCCAGGGACTCTGGTTTGTTTTTTCATTTGCTTTTATTTATTTTCTAATTCATACAGGTGAAAGATGCCAAATGAATTAGTGAACAGGATAGTCCAATACTGTTAGCATACAATAACACTTTTGCTTTGTATTCCCTTTTGTCTTGGGCAAAGTCATCTTTTCTGCTTCAGTCTTCTCTTGCACTGTAAAATGAGAACAGTAATGCTTTTGTATTTCCCTAACCAAAGTGTTTTCAGGATCACACTGAACCAGACATTCCCACTGATGAGCACTTTCATGCATGAATGCCTTTGTTGAGGTCGGTGAAATTGCTGGTCTGAGTTGGGGTTCAAAATCTCTCCCTGACTCATCTCCAGTTTCTGATGAGCAGTGAGGTGAGCACTTATGAGAGGAAATAAGAGAATTCAGGCCATGTAACTCCTTCTAATATCAGTGGAAACAAATACCTAAACCCTCATGCTTCAGTATTTGGAGTACTTTACATTTTGACAGCTTGACAACTTTCTAACATTATCGTGTTACAGCTGTTAGTCCAAATTCCCTAGACCTCTACTCAGTCTTTACGCAGTCAAATGTATTTAGAGCTTTAATAGTGGAATGTACTTCAGTAAGGTCTGGACCATTGCAGAAAAAGGAAAACAAAGGACTGATTGGCAATTTATTTAATGAAAGGTAAAGTCAAGAGTGGCATAGCTCACAGTTGAGTTTTACAAGAGGCAAATCAATGTTTGTTTTTACAATGAGCATTTTAACCATAAACAAGAAGACTTTGATCTGTTAGTGTGTAAATGTAAAAGTTGTTGTGTGACTGTTGTTTACTAGTTTTTGACAGGTACTCAAATGAAAGGACAGGATAATACGGGAGGGGTGATCTTCTATAACTGCCAGATAAAAGACAGTCTACAGGCATATCTTCTGTTATTTGTTTATAGGTGGATCACTTGCTATGAAATGCACTCATGAGACCAGTTTAAGCATCAAGTTACATTATACAGTTCAGCAATTTCACATTGCAAGCGTCTAAAGAACTTTCAAAGTAATGCTATCTGGATCTTTAATTTTCCTACTATTTATTCATTTTTGTTCTAGACCTCTTGCTGTCTCCTCTGTTTGTGATAATACTGGAGATAATCTCAGAGATGGGACCCGCTGCATGTGTACTTTGCCCAAGCCCTACCACACACCTGCTCTTCATGTGTGACAGCTGAAAATCACGGTAAGTGAAAAACTACTCTGTGCTCCTTCTTGCTGAAGCATGTGAGATATCATGTCAACCATCCAGAGTACTGTGCATGATAGATGTGGAGGAATGTCTTTAAAGGACTTGAAGGGTATTTATTGTGAAAATCATGGTAAGTGAAAAACTACTCTGTGCTCCTTGCTGAAGCATGTGAGATATCATGTCGACCATCCAGAGTACTGTGCATGATAGATGTGGAGGAATGTCTTTAAAGGACTTGAAGGGTATTTATTGCCTATCCTGAAATGTTCTAATGCTTGCAGACTGTAGCCATCACTCTGGCATGGCAACACTGTCATCTTTCCCTGAAAATTCCTGTTCCTGCAGCGTAATCCTAACTGTAGTTCAAGGTGTTCTGAAAGGATGCAATCATGTAAGCACTGTAGATGTGTAATTACACAGGATACTTCTGTTGCTGTATGTCAATAAGTTATTGTTTTGTTTATGTTAATACTTTTATATGCAGCAAACACCATTTAATCAGTTCATTCTATATAGGTTGTATTTGGTTGCTGTAATAGTACTACATTATATGTTGCAAAAGTTGTACTTTATTTGGTGCTATTCATTCTTTATTAGTATTATTTGATTTATTTATTAAGTGCTGGAAGTATACTGAACAGGACCAGATTTTCAATGCTACCTTCTAATATCTGCCTGTTGTCTTGCTGAAAATGATGAATGTTTTTGTAGATGTATTACTGTGGTTGAGGTCGATGATCGAGAAGTTTTCTAAGAAAAAAAAATCATCAGAAAGCTAAAGAAATAGTTATATTTGAATGCAACTTAGTTCCTACAGTGTCACTGAGTTTTGTCCATATGTGTCTAAACATGAACATGCCTATGTTGTATATCTGAAAGTAACCATACAGCAAGGGGTGTATTCAGTCACTTCTTTGGTGTTAGCTGCTTTAACTCCTCTTTCAGATGTGTGCTATCTTTGTTAATGCTGTAGAAGTCGTGAGCTTACTGCAACCTAACAGACATTTCTCTAAAAAGCTAAACTGTGGGGCATCCATTTTTATGTGTATTCCATGCTTCTTTAGAATAAATTGTGCAGGCGAATTCCACCATTAATGGAGTGTAACCTCATTAATGGTTTAGGCCAGAAGCATCTTAAATTGTGCTTGCATTCTTCAGGATAATTTAAAGCACTCATAGAAGTTGTTGCTATTTGAATATGTCCCTAAAGCGTATGATAAATGCATTAACAGATTTTGGACCCAAAGACTTAAAATAGAAGGGGGATGGAGAGAGGTCATGGGGAGAAAACAACAGCTTCTAAACCATGAAGTGATAATGAAAAGTAGACTAGCCAACATTGATATTTCCTTTAGGAGACTCAGGAAGCTGTTTTTTGGCTCTTGTATTTTATAAAGCACTACCTCTAATCTCTTAGCTGGTTTTATTACTGCAATGTAATATTCCAGTTTTATTTCTCCCCACTGCTCTGAGGATCTTTTTTCCTACTAGTATATGCTGTCTAAAGGAAAGACAGCTCTCTTGTTCTATAGATGAAATCTGAACTGGCAAAAGATATGTGTTGGTTCTTTCTTCTACAAAAAGAGATGACATCTGGAAGGCAAGGTTTAAATAGCATTAATTACATCCCTTGATTTTCCCTTTTATAAGAGGAATCGAAAGTTATGTAAAGCTATATATATTGACACTAGAACTAACAATGATGAGGCTAACTTCTAGTTTTTATCGGTTTCTTTCTTGTATTTATAGCCCAAACTGTTGCTTGTAATTTCCAACCATTTCTTTTCTGAAAAAAGGTTAAATGTGTTTTCCTTTGTTTATATTTGAACTAAATGTGTTGAGACAGCATAGGCAGCAGAGAAGTAACAGAATTATTTTTCCACTGGTCAAGAGCCTGATCTCATCTTCGAACTAGATTGATTAGGATAAGTTGTGGCATAAATCCCAAATTATGGACTAGTGAAAAATGCAAGTGGATTCTGGATGAACCTAGGGACTGTGTGCCAGTATAACATAGACGAACAGGATCTTTAGGAAGTGCCCCAAAGTGATTTGGTTTTAGACCCTGAAATGAAGCCTGGGAAAAAAGTCCAGTTTGACTTGCACTTTTCACAGTTCTATTTAAAAAAATTTATTAAGCCTTGAAAGACTTCTCAGCCTGACACATCACAGTGAATTTTTTTTTTTCACAGAAAGGGTGTGAAAAATGTTTAAAAAAAAAAAAGTCACAAAACCCCCTTTTTCAGAAATAAAGCTCCAAGGCTCCAAAACATTTGAGCACTTCCATTTCTGTAGGCGCAGGGGAATTCTACCCTATATATAAAAATACATAAGCACATGCTTAACTTTTAGCAGGTATTAAGTCCCATTCATTACATTAGGACTTAAGCATATACTTACATCTTTGAGAAGCGAGGCCTGCCTCATGTTAACTTCCAAGCTGAAAGTTTCATAAGGTGTTGAAGGTGGTCCAGCGTTCACTGACCAACAGCACCAAATGCTTCCAACGCAGCAAGCCAGATAAAGACCTGGTTTAATGGGATTCTAAATTACAATAAGTAAATTATAACAAACCCTGTTGACAGAAGCCTCTGGGCCGGGTCCAGGCCTGAAGCCAGACTGAAATTTCTCATGTAGCAGGTAATCAGTAAGACGAGAAACCAGCTGCAAGGGAAGGGCCTCTTTTATGAAACAAGAAGGTACTCTGAGAGCCAAGTCTTGTCCTGGTAGCCTTTTCAGTAACAGAGTGACAACTGGTGCTCTTCATTATCTGGACTTCAAAGGAGCTGAATTAATTGGAGAGGAAAATGATTATATTATTGGAGCAGGCCACCCCGTTGGTCATATGTGTGAAGAATGGGTCATTAGATTTACCCGTTACTTTTCTAAACATTTCAGTGCAAGCAAAGGCTGTAAGTAATTTCAAATGAAAGTTAATTGCTTATAGGGGTCAAGGATTACTAGACTGGTATTGTCCCCTTCATAGCATTTAAACTGAGCAATGTGATGACATTTCAAAACCATCTGGGACTTTTTTTTTCATTATAGACTCTAAAATGACCCATTTTACTGCAGAACAATGAAACTGGTGTTTCCTTGTCCTTTGTGATAATGTTTTTTAAGCAGTTGTCTCTAGGGTTTGATGCAGGTTTTGGCAAATAGCACAACATACCCAGTCACCAGATTGATTGATGCACATAGATGATTGTATCTGTCAGCCTGCCATTTGCCCTTTCTTTATGGAATTCTTTCCAAAATCATTCTAGAAGTGTCTGAACACTGTAGAAGGGTTTAGAACAGTTTGAATGTAGCTTGAGTAGATTTTGTAAAACAGATGATGATATGTGATGTATATCTAGATTGATGTTTCCAGTTAGTTTTGCTGGTGACTTATGGCAATCAATTCCTTTACAAGATCCAGAGAGGGGAGCTCATTGTGTCTTTTTGTAGAAGGCGACATTCCTGAGTTCTTGCTCCTCATCTGACATCTGTAGCGTCCAGTCATGATGGTGGGACTGAGGTCAGTTATTGTCTTTCTGAAAGACAACAGCTTTCTTAGTAGTAGCTTGTTCACATGGAAAAGCAGGAGCAACCATATCCAATCAGGGAAAGCAGCTAATTCAGGGCAGCATGTCTTGGGGTATGTAGTTAGCGGTAAAAGGAGGTGCCTCAGCAAGCAGCAAGGTCTGGTGGGATCCATTGTACCTCTGAGAGCAGCCTGTCGTGCAGGCAACACAGGTACACCTAACAGAGCTGTAGAGAGAGCCTGGGAGCCTGCAAAGCAGAGCTCCAGTGTAGAGTGCCTTCGCTGCAGAGGGGGACAACACAGATGATGTTAGTGTCCCTAACAGAGCTGCTCTCAGGCACCAAAGTCCATCAAAGCAAACCTGGCCCAAGGGTGAAAAGGATTATGTGGAACAGATAGAATTTCCCCTTATTCCACAAAACTTAACTTTTTTCCAAAACGTCCTGCTGTATGTCTTTCTCGATTTCAACTCCCTTTCCTCCCCTTGCCTTCCCCCACAGATTAATAGGGGATTCCTACAAAACTATGGAAGTAGGAATCATTTCACTTCAATTTTTAAAGTTAGTAATCCAGCCTAAATTAGTCAGTAAGAGAAAGGTACTCCACTGGAGAGCAGTTCATCTTACCCTGCCTGCATCTTTCATGTTCTCTATCCACTGAATCAAATGACAAGATTAGATGACTTTATGCCTACTTTTTCATCATCTAAAATTTGCTGAGGTGGATCCTGTTTTTGCAGAATCTTCCTCAGTGGATGCAGAGGAAGGTCAATTATAGAATTTTTAAGCTTTGAGGTTTGGATTTTGCAAGTGGTACACTTCTTTTGATGAAGATTTTTAGAACTGAACTTTCTAGCTTTTTGGAATAAGCAAATAAAAATCCATCTGAAAATTAGCCAAATTCCCTTCTGTTTTGTAGATTTTTTGCTTTTGGTCTCCATAGTAAATAGGATGATTTTGTTATATACTAGTGTGGAGGAGAGGTTGTGGTCCAAAAATGTGAACCCTTTTGCGCAGCAAATAACTGTTGGGAACTGGAAATTCTGGTTTCCATTCTGGTTTCCATTCTGGGACTAGAGGAGCACACTGATCTATACAGATGATACATCAAACTCATCAGGAGAACACACACTGAAAAGAAGCATGACAGTCACTGGCCATAGTAGAAATATGGGTTCAGCTTATAGTCCTGCTAATTTCTCCTGTGCAACCTTTTGGGTTTTTCTTTAATAAAATTGGGTTGCTGCTATTTATCTATCTCTAGCAAAGGGGAATAAGTGGAGTTGATTGAAATTGCTTCCTTCATAATGGCTGTGTGAGAGAAAATTGAATTTCTTGACCAAATGAAATTTCCACTGAAAGTCTACATTCTGTGTAAATACTTGATCTTTTTACTGGAATTGAGTGCCCCATCCTACACCCTTTCCCTTGGGTTTCTAACTGGAAAGTCATAATCTTCTGGGCTTGCAGAACTTTAGGCAAATAATAATAATAAGAATACTTGCTAGACCTTTTCATGAGAACTTTTTAGTAGATCATCTCCTACTCCCAGTTTGATGCACTGTTCTGAGAAGAGAGTGAGTAGTAGCACCCTCTGCTGTATTTCTTTGTAGAAAGTTGTTTGTGCAACTCACATGGGCTGTCCGGTGCAGCCCAGGTCCATTCCTGTTTGTTTTGGCATGCCAGTGACCACTGGGAGCTGCAGCTTGCTCTTAGCAAATTGTCTGTGGAAACTTTCTAGTAGCTAGTTTCTAAGAAGCTCTACTGAATGTGTCTTAAGCCTGAACTGATATATTCAAATTTGGGTGGATTTTCAGGCAGGAGCTTAAGAGTGCACAACTCATCTTGGCCTATAAATTAAATTTCTTCTTCACAACATAATAATACTACATGTCTTCAAAAAGTAGTTGGGGCAAAGAATAAGAATAACTCTGGACAAGATATTTTTCAAAAATTTCACTGGTTATCCTGAACATCTGAGTCTAAGCAAAATAACTGGCATAGAATGTATCAGGCTAAAGTATCCATTTTGAAAAACTCATGTGCAACTGCAAACATAGCAGATAAAGGAATTCTTTGGCAGCCATAACTGTAGATACAGCTACCACTTGAAATACAAATGTTTCCAAACTGTAAGTGCTTATATCACAGAGATTACCATATCATCACAGGCTGTCATTTGTCCTCTTATCAATGCAATGTGAAATCCCTGTGAATGTAAATACGGATTAATCTTCAAGATACTTGGCATACCAGCTCTGTAGAGTACTTCTTCAGCATTGTCAGAAAACACACACAGCGCAGCCACCACATGGCTTCACTGAGGCTTTTAAATGACTGTGAGGTCAACGTCCAACGCCTGGCCTTCTCCAGTCGCAAACATTTCAGCACTTGCCGAGCAATGGATTTGTCTCCATTTATGTTTTGAATAACACTCCCTTCCACAGGAAGCAATAATCTAAGAGTAATTTTCTACTACTATTACTAACCTTCTAATAGGAACTCATATGTGATAATTAGGCCTCTCAAATATATTTTGGAGAGTGTATTTTTTTCTAGCCAGTTTTCTTTTTTTTTTTTTCATTTGGTAACTTCTGAAAATATTTTACTGCTTAAAAGAACAGTTTTTAAAACCAAATCCTTTGTGATTAGTAATGTACAACTAAAGAAATTTTGAGCACTAAACACCCCTGTATGTGAAATCCCTGGAGTTTTGCTACAGTATGGCTCTAAAATTACAGTGAAATTACTGAGCTGAAAGAAGAATCATAACCACATAGAAGAAAGTTAATATGGTTCTTTAAATGTCCCTTTAATAAAGAATCCTTCAGTTTTTAGTTAAAAAAAAAAAAAAGTAAAGGTTCATTAAACTTGGTACCATAATACATGCTACATTTATTGAAGAAAAACATTAAGTCAATACCCAAGGCTGCTGTGTGTTCAGAAAGCAAAATAATTAAATTTATATTGTTTCCTTTTTTGACAGAGTCTCCCATGGGAGGGGATATTACTTGGCTACACCAGTAATGGCTCTCTATCTATGCAAAGAACTATTATGTTAAATTAAAACCTCTCTCTGTTTATCAAACAGCCAAAACTAATAAACAAAACTATGGCATTAAGAGTAAACTGCTACTAGACTATTACTTCCTACATCAGAGTATTATTTATAATTCAATTTAGACAAAGCGTCTGCTCCTCAGGGAGTGCTGAGACGTGGTATTGACACCAGAGTTCTTTACTATTTGGACACAGGAATCAAATTGTTTTGCAGTCACTGTGGTTGGAAACAGTTTCTAAGGGAAAAACCACCACACTAAATTCCTTTCAGAAGTTTTTAAGAAATGGATTATTAAAAGGAATGCCTAAAGTGTCATTTATAACAAATGATGCTGATGGGAAGGCAATAATACATCTATAAAATAAAGGAGTTTTAAAAAGAAGGGAAAAAAAAAAGAAAAAACATGAACGTGAACAGCTTTTGACATCTTGATTTTATTTATTTATTTATTTTTGTAATAATCAAAAAACTAATATTGTTTTTTTTGGCAGCTAGGGTTTTGAGAACTAGAAACTTGGTGTGTCCTTCAGTATAGTGTTTTAGTGCATGCCAGATTGTTCAATTTTGAATTTATAAGGATATCACTCAAATTGATGCACTTGTACTCTATGGAGCCTACACGGTAGGCAGACAGAAATACAAGGTACTGTTCAAAATCCATGCAACAGGTTGCATGATATGAATAGTACAAAAAGGTTGACCAAAATTTGAATTTGCAGCTATTTTGGAGCATCACATAGCATATTAAAAAAACTCCTATCATTAACTTAAAGGCAGCTTCTCTGGGAGGCTAGCAGACATCCCAGTAATACCTATATGTAATGCACCCATGCATAAGAAAAACAAGGAAAAGAAAGTCTGATACATCAACCACTGTCAGCCAGTATTGACCAGTGGAATTCAGCTAACGTAGACAATTTAATTTTAATACCTAGTGGGAAATTTGATTAAAGCAATTAGGGAAAATTCTGAACATAGTCCAAATCATGTGTGTCTTTACTTCATTTTATTTTCTTTAAGAGCCGTCAGCATTCTTGGCCTCTGAAAATATGTGTAGTAAGTCTTCTGAAAACTTTTAAGCAGGGTTATAACTTTGTTCACATAATAGTGACATTGAAGTGAGTGAGGCTACTTGCAAAAGGGAAATTATATATGTGTTTAAGTGTTTGCAGTGTTTCATGCTAAGTGCTTGGAACAGAAAGCTCTTCCATAGCCTGCCTAAACCCTAACCCTAAATATACCCTTTCCTTTCCAGCAAAGCACCTGGACAAAGGCTGATCAGTCTCAAGAGACAGAGAAATTCAGGGGCGCAGTTGAAGGCCCCAGGTTCAGGATGGAGTAGATGGGGCTGAGAGATTCCAGTTACCAGGGAAGTTCAGTGATTTCATAGAAATAGGCTGCTTAGAGTGTCTGATTGTTATTACAATATAGGTGGAAATTAAGGGGAATAAACCTCTCATAAACATATATGGAGCTGCAGCCATGGCTATGACATCACTGGCAGCCAATCAGGTAACTAACTACATTTTTGTCCACCAACTTCTACAGCCATTTAAAATTTTTTATTATTCTACCACATGAATCTGGACTGCAGCCACTCACCATAAGACAGACTGGACTAATAAATCTTTGGCACATGTAACCACCATGTTTAATATAAAACAACCCATACACTTTTTTTTAATATGATTTATAAAACAGAACATGAAGCTACCTACATGATCTTTTCTAGCTACAGCAGATACTGTTATTTATCGCACGTTTAATTACTAACAGCAATTCAGTCACGTTACCTGACCTTAAGGCCTTATGATTACCTGATCCAACATATTTCACATGACAAAAATGTCAAGCTCAGAGAAACCCACCAGTCTGACTTTCTGAGAAATCTAATTATAAACAGCAATGTTATAAAAAGGTTAACAGTTTAAATAGTCAAGGCAGTTATTCATATTGTAAGTGTTTGTTTTGATTGAAATGATAGCCGAAAGGGCACCATGCAGCCTGGTATGCTATGAATACTGCAGCTTCATCTCACCCACCTTCATTTTGGCTGCTCAACTTGAAGTCAGGGAGCTCAACTGGACCTCTGGGAACATCTCTCGACAACACCATTGGATGCGTACGTCCCTCTCCCAATACAACCTCCCTCTCCAACCTGCACTGGTGCCTGATGGGGAAGAGAAGCCAGTGAATCTATTCGTGGGAATGGGCTCAGCCCTTCCCTTAACTCTTAACACATGGCTCCACAGATCACGGTGCTTTGAAATGCACTGTTAAATTGTAGATGTTGAGTGTGAAGTTGGCATGAGCTGTGTTATAACAGGCCTTGTACATGACTGGGTAAACTGACAAGGTGAAATCCTGACCTATTGTAGGTAAAATTCTCATTGATATCTTGAGTTCAGGAATTTGTCGTGGACTAACCATTTCTGAATGCTTTCCTATGCCTTGCACCTTTGTCTTGCTCCATATGTGTTATTTCACTCAAAGTAAAAAGGCCTATTAGCAGGGGCAATGAAAGGAAGGAGCATCTGCTTGTGGGAAACTCTCCTACGCTGCCAGTAACAATAATAATAACAGTGGCAACAATAATGATAATTTCTCCAATTACAGTGGTGACTAAGAGCTTTAACTGGAAACTTCGATGATGCTGTGCCTGTACAAAGCAGGTCTAGTGCAAACAAAATTAAAACATGAACTTTGTCCTCAGGAATGTTGGTTTAAGGGCCTTAGAATAAAGATGAGAAAAGCATTTTAGTATATACATTCTATGACTTTTCATTTTCATGATTTTGCTGCCTCTCTTAAGTTATATAAAATTGGAAAGAATAATGACATAATTTGACACATTAATTCTATAGTTGTAAGTCAATGCATTATAATTTTACTCCTGGGAAATGAGTAAATATGTTTTTTATATATATTGTAATATATCACACAGTATTTCTCTGAGCATGTTCTAACATACAGCAATACTTTCTGTGGTACGCTAGATCTTCTTTTTTGTGGGATAGCAGATGAACCGAGATGACCTCATGCTACAGCTTTTGCTTCTCTGGAAAAATGAAGCTGTCAACAGCACAGGAAAAGACTCGTAACAACAGGAAAAAAAATATTCACAGGAGCTGGACTGAGACTGTGGAACTTGTTGCCAGGCAAAATAAGAATGACCAGCATGTGTGCCACGCTAAGCACTCGATGCAAGAACCTGATTATTCAACCTGGCTTTCCCATGATAGTCTAAGCATCCTTAGACTAAATGCTCTTCTGGTTGTAAGACTATGAAAAGCTCAAAAATGTTCAGAGGTTGGAAAAAGATGGCAAGCTCACACATAATTTCCCTGGAAAATGGCTGGACATTACCGTGACAGTCTGATACAATCCTGAATGAATAGACGGTTTCTAAAAAAAATAAATAAAGCAAATAATCTCTTCCTGTCTGTAGAAGTGGCAGCATTTTGAAACATTTCTAAAGCCATGTAAGATCTCACAAGCCCATTACAATCCATTTATACTTAGCATTATTTCTTATTAACTCTCCGGAAAATATCAGTCAAATCATTGGGCAGTAATCAGTATGTATGTACTGTCTGTAGTGACTTCTAGTGTTACATGTTCCTCCTAAAAAATGCTATATAATGGAGTGTACAAATATGCACTTGCAGGTGGTGCTCCTCTATACCTTTAATTTTTCAGCCTCTTGTATGATTGTGTCCAAAACCCCACAGTACCAATTAATGACATTTAAACTATAATAACTTTAGTGACTAATAGTGACTTTAGTGACCGATAGCAATATTTTCATGCCTTTATGTTTTGTGCCTCATGCCAGTCTTCAATAAAGCTCATGGAAGCACTGACTGATGATGATGATGATGATGGTGATCCCTCAAAAAAGTTGCTGAAGTAAACCATCAATTTGAAAGATGCTTTTCCATTTCCCAAACTGTCTTGCGGAAACAGCTACTCAAGGTATTCGGAAAAAGAGTGCGGTCGCGATCACTGTGTGCTTGATATTGGGAGGTGGAATAGGGCTAAAAATTCCCAAGAGAATACCAATGCTTTTGCTTGAAATAATCTAAACACAGAAGTGTCTGATTTCAGTCATTCTGTCTAGCGTGAAAGACACATACATATGCTGCAAGACATGTACGGTATTTGGATGTTAGCGTGAGGTTGGCCTAACTCTCCTTTTTTTCTGAGTTGCATACCAAAACCTTCATGTGATCAAAAGCCACAGAAGATGCATACCATCTACGGAGGGGAACCGGAGGTCCTGGAGTGATTCACAGACAGTAGCTGACAACAGCTCCCAGAGGACCCATTAATTTATGGTGCAGCAGGTCTAGCTCATGCCAGCAGTGTTGCGGGATCCCCGAGCAGCCCACTGATTTTGGCTTTAGCAGCTGCTGCTGGCTCATTTCCTCCTGTGGCCAGACATTTGAATTCCTCATCTTTTTTTGCCAGCACAGTCTTCTGACTGGCCATGGGATGCAGCTATCAACTTGGGCCAGTGCTTAACCATTTGTGCTGGCCTGTGCTTTGGGGTGGGGTGTGAGCAGTTCAAGAAGGGTGTAGGCTTCTCCAATGCAACCAATGAACTTGTAAGGAACCTGGATATCTGCAGCAAACAGAATGGTAAAGGTACTTCAGCCTGTGAGGAAAAAATAAGTATTCCTTTCCTATAAATGAATAAATTGGGCTTTTTGTTGTGACCCTGGAAGAACATAACTGGAATTGCGTAGATCAATTTTCTTAAGACCAAAGGAAGCTAGCAGGAAACGCTGGGAAGCTCTCTGATATGTGCAAAGCTGAACAGACCCCAACAACTGAAGTACTTGAAGGCGAATGGTACATAAATCTACAGTAGTGTAGACCTGGGGAGGAAGAAGGAATTGAAGTAGAAAAAAAAAAATCAACTGTGGCAGAAAATAGCATAAAGGCATAACTTTAAAATAAGTAATATCTCAATTTTTTGCTTATATACATTTTCATACATCTGTGTCTTTCTCTCCATATATATACACACACACATGTATAAATATATAGACAGTAATCTAAAGTACCTTTGAGGACTGAAAAATTGCTCAGTGGTGGTAGAACCAGACAGGCAGTCTCCAACTGCTGGCTATACTTGAAATAAGAAGTCTTCAAAAGCTGTGGTGATGTGAGGCAGTACAAAATATCAACAGAAAAACAGAAGTGGGTGAGTAGACATAGTATGTTTTCCAATTTGATGGCCAACAGCATACCTGAAGACAGATCTCTTGTGAAAGGGTCCTTAAATGTTTTGCCTGCCTACTCTTTTCAGGAGAAGTTGTTCAGGGACCCATGCTTTCTTCACACAAGTGAGGCCAAATGGAGCTTGAAACAGTTCATCTCATCTGCATCCTGACCTGCCTTTTTGTCACCTTCAGGCAGTAAAACAGAGTACAAGTGAGCTGGAGCTTGAAATTTGGAGACCCTTAGGCAGTTGGAAAAGCATGGGACAAACGACTGTTAATGGCACAATTATCACTCCCAGTCACAGAAGGTAATCCTTTGCTTAGCTTTTAAAAGCAGATACTGTGTGTTGCTCACAAAAAGGAAAGAAAATAATCCATCAATTCCGACCTGTGTTGTAAAAACTCCAGTGTGGTTGAGCAATCCTTACAGAATAAAAATGATGAACTAAAGAAAGAAGACTTATTTAATAGCTGGGGACAAATTTTCAGCTCATAAGACTCCCTGTGGTAATAGCAAGCCCAGAGGAGAGAGTGTTTTTTGACAACAGCAATTTCTGAAACATCTTGTGCAAACCAGAAGCACGTAAAGAGAACTTAAGATAAAGAATAAAGACATCACACAGCTGCATACAAAAGAAAAAAAGTGTTTCTACCCATTTCAGACCTGGAAATGAAATACTCTATCTCTAAAGGTGTTAAAATGCACAGTGAAACAAAAAGGAAATATGAGGCAAAATTAAATGAAAGGGAGAAGCTTTCCTGAGCATTACCTATATAATCTGAACACTAAAAATACACTATTATCTCTTCCAAATTTTTCATATGCAGAATGCAAGCAGCTAGAATAGAGTTGATTCAAAGCTAAAATAATAATGATAAAATAAAATTAAATAATTTAAAAATAAACACATTTAAGGCACCGATTCTCAGTATTATCTATCAATGTTTGAAGTACAAGTTTTTTATTTCAATGGTGTTTTAGGTTGATGGGCCTCTGATAAATTGAAGGGATAGCAATGGCAGAGATCTGTAGAACTGTGCTAGTTGATAAGGGTTTCTCTGTAAGACCAAGGTGGTACAGATTTCCAGTCAGGTTCAGGCAGGCTAAATTAATGTGACAATATAACATTCAAAGCTTTTTGCTTTGCACATTCTAGGTCGTATCTACCCTGCTTTGAAAGGTGTGATTGCAGAAAAGAGACATAAAGAACTAGTTTTGCTATGGGCACTGTGGCAATGGCAGAGAAGCTGGCACAGCTAACCTCAGCATCTGAAGTCACAATTTACACCTAATGGCTTTCAAATAGGCAAATTTGTCCTGGCTTTGGTGTTACTGGCACCGAAGCGAGTTGGGTTAAAACTCAGTTAAACTGGTTCTGTCTACATATGTTAGAATGATGGCTTTACTTGTAGCATAGTAATATGTTTGAGATGAGGACAAGCCATTTCTCTCAGCTATGCTTATACACACAGGCGGGAATTAACATCTGTTTCTGTAGTGCACAGCACGTGTAACGTACATAGCACTGTTTCTTCATTAGATATCAGTTTGTAAATAAGATTCCTTGCATTATACCAACTTTAAATGGATTTAAAAAAAAATTTAAAAAACCTCAAACAAACCACAAAAAAACAGGATAGTGATTAAAATGGTAGAAGTGGTGAATCTGCTACTCTGTGCTTATATGCTTGCTGTTTAGACATTGATTTTTGGAGAGGACAACCATTATTAACTACAGTGAAGCTTTATTTAAAGATTTTTAACTCAGATTTCTGGAAACTGAGTGATATATAAATCTGATGGTTGGAATCTTTCTCAATGATTTATTATAATGTAACATTTGCTGCAATAAACTATGCCCTCGATTAGACCTGAGCAACTCCATTAACTTTAATTATATCATGGTTGTAACTGAGAGTATAATTTGGCCCTTTGGGAATAGAATATACAATTAAAGCTCCACAGGGTAGAAGAGGCAGAAGAAATTTGCCCTTCAGCTGGAGCCGTCAGAGAAATTATAGGTTGTTTTAGTTATTCTCTCCAATCTTAACAAATCCTATCAATGGCGTGGTTGCAGTATGTAGTTTCTGGTATATGGTGGCTGGTAGAACAAGTACTGTTTATGCTTTTTCTTTTGCTGTCTTGCAGGTGAACAGATATCAGCAATTAAAGCTCTTGGGCACTGACATTTTGCTCAGGAAATAGGAGAGCAGAAGCTGAGTAAACAAGATGAGTGCATTTGCAGCAGCTGGCTGTGAGCTCTACAGAAATTGGCAATCGTGGTTCAGGACGAAGCCCAGGCAGAGGATGCGGAGGGCTTGGAATCGAGGGACTAAAGAGTAATATTTGCTTATTTGACATAATACCATAGCAACAAGCTGTTATGTTGCAGAAGGTAAAGCAAACAAAGAGCTGTAGACAGATCCCTGTGATAAGAATGAACTAGTTTTTCATCCCAACTGCAGAAGTAGAAAACAAAGAGTTGACAGTGTTACTAAGTTCTATTGATAACCTGTTCAACTCCTTTAAAAATGTGACTAAGAAAAATTAGCTTAGATCATAAGAATAAGAAAGAAGAAATTCTGTCTTGCATTTTTTTATTTCCAAAGAGAGATGTCAGAGGGAATTTTTACCCAGTATACAGGGTTTTTTTCATATTTGCTTTTGGTTAGTCTTCCTAAGGGTTGGTTTGTCAGTGTTCACATCTGGTGGATTTCAAGGGCTTGAAATCAGTGAAAGATAAACTGTGAGGGCTTTGGAAGTTCAAGTTCCAATGGAAAGGCTGCCAAACAGTCAGGGACCGTCAGCTAAAACAAGCCACTAAACGCTCGGGCTATGTTAAACCCCAAACGGCTATGCCTGGGAGACATCAGAGCCCATAGTGTTCGGGCAGGTTTGGCACTTGAGTTTCGTAATGCCTTCCATGGCGACCTGAGGTCAGTCTCAGTCTAAGTGCCTCCAAGCTCCAGCAGTTTTCACATCAGAAAATTCCTCAAGGAAGGATCTTTAGGTTGTGTTTGATTTTCGACACCTGACATTGCCAGCAGGGGCAGGTCCACACTGTTGCCCTCATTGCTTAATCTGCATACTTTACGCCCAGATCCCACTGCTGTGCATTTATGAAGAAGCACGATAAAGAATTCCCTTCTGTACTCAAACACAGCAGTCTGGGTGCTTTCGGAGCAAAATGTTTTCAGTGTTGGTAGCTAACTCCTGTGCTGAAAGCTATTAAGTTTCCATATCGGTGCAGTTTGTGTGTACCTGTTACCCTGGAGTTTTAGGCTTTCCTCAAATGAGTTCCAAGTTTAGTTGAAGCTCTGCTAAAATGAGTAGCAAAGTTCAGCTCGCTGTGCCATCTGGTTTTCAGTCTTTTCTGGCTCAGGCAAATGTACTGCACCACTTCTATTCAAGACATGGGACTCAGGAGTTTCTGAAGGGTCAGACTGGCTTATAAGCATATTTAGATCTGAGTCTAAGATGAGAGGAAACCTGAAATGATAAGGAGGCTGAAGAAAGTAATATCTATGTTAAAGAAAAGCCTCACAAAGCCATCTAAAACATTAATAGGTTGACGATATAGAAAATGTGTGTGATATTGGAAGCAATAGGAAAAAAGATTTATTTAGGAGTAGAACTTCCACCTATTAGTTTAAATTATGGGGTGGAAAGAAAACAAAGGGAAAAGAGAAAATTTCGATGAGAAGAACAACTACTTTTTCAAATTGTTGAGTATATGGAAACCTTTATATTATTATGTTTAAGAGAATTGGCCTGAAAAATTGCAATCGAAAATATTATTTGTAAAATTTGAAATGATCTGTGAAAACAACACTGTGCTAAATAAACACCTAGGAAATCCAGGTTGGTTTTTGCCAGAATAGGACTCAATTTATTTCTCTTTTCCTTTTATTCTTCTTCCAATTTTTAAAAAAATAAATCTTAATTAAAACGTAAAGAGGAAGTACAAAAGGTATATTCAATATATTTGGCTATTTAACTGAGTCAATTAGTCCCTGAAACACATGAGCACTATTTACATTATTATTATTAGAATATCTGAATAAGTAACTTGTCATTATTAACTTCCTATATTTTCTTACAGTTTATCTACTATTAACTAAATAACTGGAACAGGAAATACATTTGTACTTCTCATAACTTTGTATTTAAAGTCCTAACTGCTTCTTTAGGCCATTTTTCTCTTGTTTTTATAAGCAACTTTTGCCTCTGAATTTTATATGCCGTCATTCCTATAGTCCTTTGAGACAATGGCAAATACCCACTCATTTCAAAAGACCTGTTATTTAAACACTTAGCTTTCTTATATTTTTGGTACTTGGTATCATATTGTGAAATTGTGCTTCCTAATTCTGCAACTGGTTTCATTAGGACTGTTGTCTGTGTCATTCCCATAGACAGAGGACACAGCACTGCATCCCATGGTCAGGACTGACATAGCATAGCTGTGTACTGGTGGAGAAAGAGGGAAGTGGAGAATGGCTTGAGTTTACTGCCTAAATGCAATTGATACCCTCTAGTTCATGTGTTGAAAGGGACAGGGATTCTTTATGTTACTTCTAATTTTGTGAGATGACTGACTACTCCAAACTGAAGTGGAAAACTGGAAAAAACCCACAAACCTTGTAATAAAGATAAGCATGCTTAATAGCATTTTGTGGATGGAGTTCTCCACTGTCTTGCACTTGCTGAGTGTGTAAAATGTTGTGGAAACAGAAGGCATTGTATTGCCTTGGTATAAATGACTGTCCAAGCTGAAAACAGTGGCTATTTGCATCCTGTAACATCACTTGTGTCATGAGATAACCTGTAACTGGGAACATTTGGGTACACAGAAGCCTTTCCGCAACCTTGCAGGAGACAGGCGCACCATGGCTAAAATGAGCAATTGCTGAAAGTTGCTTGCGTGGCACTGCTTGTGAAAGAGTAATGTTTAAAAGACAAGAGAAGGCAAGTGAATGTAATATCTGTATTATTTTAAAGATGCTTTCTTGGACTGAGCGCAGCCTTACAGAGACAGGTTGAGGAATATTTGACAGAAGAAATTTCCCCGGCAGTCTCATGTGGCCTTACTGTCTTTATTGTGATCTTTGCTGATTTTAAAGTCCCTTGCTAGATGTTTGGTAGCTACCGCTAGCCTACTTATCTGTAAGACTTTTGGGAATGAGAATCGTAACTGTATATATAAAAAAACAAACAAACAAAATCCAGAAAACCAAAACCAAACCCTTTGCTTCCTAAAAATAATGTTGAGTGTGATCCTTTCAAACAGTGTTAGAAATAATTTCTCCTTCTAAATGCTCAAAAATTTCCCTGTCTTAAAATACATAATAAGAGGTAAACTCCCATGAAAGTGAATATTGTTTCTTTTCCTTACAAAATTCTCTTTGTTCTTTTTTTTTTTGACATTTTGTCTAGGTTAATTGTATCCTTGCAATAGAGTGCATATTCCTCAACATGGGTGGGGAGTCAGATAGCCAATTACTTAAATGAAACAACAGCTAAATTAGTAGGTTAGATGAAAACCAGATTATCATAATATATAAATTACATGACCACATTAGAGTGCATGACACTGAATAGCTATTTGGATTGGCTATCAGGTTCAGAGACATTTTGTGTAAAATGCTGATTTGTGCTTGGCTGCTTACCGCAATGCCTGCATAAAGGGCAAGGAGAGGAATACCGAGTACTTCCCTGTTCAGAGCACTACGTTTCTAATTTTGTGGTCTTTTCTTGGATGTGACACCTAGAGTAGGGCAGATTACATTACCGGTTAATGATCTGCAGAATGATATGCAGTGCTTTTTTGGCCACTCTCCTTTCTGATGCTTAACAAAGCTGGGACATGAATTTAACCTACTCTTTGCCATCCATTAAAACATCATGAAATGCATTTATTGAGGGAAGGAGGATTTGACAGGGGAAAAAGGAAGTGGTAGTAATGGTAGACAAGCCAGGTGCAAACCGGCTGCTTCAGTGCATGAAACTCATGCCTAAGAGGGTATAAAACCTTCTCTGCAGGCGTATTGGGTGGTCAGAGCCTCACCCAATTATATGGCTTGGAATCAGAAATATCTCCACTTTCTTCCCTGAATTTACTCCAGATTTGTGCAAGTGTAACTGAGATAAAAAATTAATGATAGACTGTCAGGATCTTTCTTTTTTCATTGCAGCCGGGAACCAAGACATAGATTGGCTCGTGTCGGATAAATGAGACCATGCTAGTAGTCTATGCTGGTTAACAGCAATGAAAGGGTTCTGTGCTTATTTAGCTAACTGGCTCTTTACTAAGAGAGCTATTTTAATGGTGTGGCTATACCTAGTAATATAGTTTGATTTCTTAGTGCCTCCAAACTGCAACTTGTGGTAATTTTTTCCTTCTAACAAAAACTTTATTGTTGCATGGCATTTGTGTGTGTGTTGCTTTGCTGCTCACTGGTATTTAGCCTGTCACAGGAAGATGGTATTTACCAAATTGTTACAGCTTGCAGACTCTGTCTAGGTGGAGGAGCAAACGTGATCTGTGTTAAGCCTTGCAACAAGGTTTGCTAATTATTTTTCCCTTGGAAATTGTGTTAACAGACAGGTGGTACGTGCTCAATTCTCGCCCTGACATGGATCCTGGACACAGCTGAATCAGGATACGTATGGGAATGGAAGACGGCGAGTGATGCCAGGTCCTGTACTTCAGACACTGTTAGCACTGTCTAGCAACTGTGTGTTTCCCATCTCATCCTTTTTCTCCTGTGTAAGAATGTAAAGACCTTTCTTTAGTTTTATCAGCTGTATTTCCTATGGTCATCTCTCTTTACAGAGTCAACTGTTGCCTCTGCTGAAAGATGTCAAAAGAGGGGAAAGAGGTGGTTTGGAAATTAGTGTCTCTGAAATGGTAAGAGTCCAGAGCCTGTATACATTTTTTTTCTCTACGGTGTTTTGTTTGCCTATTCATGACAATTTTGTCTTTCCTCATACATATATCCAAATGGACCTCTGCAGTGTGTTTCGTACATGAGGTTCTGTTTGTCTGTAATACTGACTTGTCGTGTCTCTTTTAAAAAGAGCTGGAAACTTCAGGTAGACTTATTGCCATATGTACGCAGACTGATTTTTGCAAGCTTCTTTCTTATTCTTTGACCCTGCAGCTTTGTACTCCTCTCTCTAAGCAGTGTTGTGCTTGATTATTTAGTCAGATGAGGCATTTGCTTCATTATGATTTCTTCTTTTGGACCAGAGGCAGCCTGAAGCAGCAAGGCAAAACAGCTTGTTACAATTTGACTATTTTATCTCCCAAAGGAAGAAAGCGTGCTCCATCATTAAAAATAACAGTACTGGACTTCTTCCAAACCAAAATACAGCAGTACTTATGAGTTAATGTTGAGAAAGGATAACAGAAGCAGTTTTTGCAGGAACAGTTGTAGTGTCAAAAGCAAAATTTTGTACCATGGACATGAGATAGATTAAAACCTGAATGTGTTTCAAAATGGTGTGCAGAGGCATTTAATGCAGCAGTTATTTAGACATGTTTAATGAATAGTTCACAGGGCACACAGCATTGCAAGAAAAGAGAAGCACTAGTACATTAAACTGTCTCAGGAGGTAGATCTTAATAAAGAATCTCTAGCTAAGGTACAGGAATAAAAGTTGAGGAATAAAGAACAAAGCCAAATAAAATCCAGAAAGAGCAAAAGGAAGGAAGGAAGGGAAGGAGCTAAAAGAAGGTAGATAATGTCTGACAGGACTGGAAGAACTGGGATTCAGCACTAAAACTGGCAATCTGGGTCTAAAGGGGGAAGAAAGGAAAAATATTAAGAGAAAACATTTGTGAAATAGGAATAAAAACTTGGGCTGTAGTGGAAAGGTCAGTGGGAGTGATAAGTATTTGAAAGTGTCAGTATGAATGCAAGATGCATGACAAAGAAAACAAAGAGACTAGAAATACACAGAGAATATTGGCATCATTAATCCAACTGGAACAGAGAGAGGAAGCAAAAATCTGTTAGGGTTAAATAGCATAAGATAATATATAGATCCTGCAGAAGGGAACAGATGGGAGAGAAGATTTGGAAATAAGTAAAACTGAGGATTATGGGAGAGCACGTAAATTGGTTAGAAAAATATGTTCATGCTTAGAAACTCTGCTTAACTTTAGCTCCTGTTGTCTATAAGAGTGGTGTTCCACTTGTTGAATGAGTTTCTGGTACATCTAGGTAGGATGGTTTGGACAATGTCTTTCTCTCTAAAAGAAATACCTCAAAAAAACTGCAACCATCTTCACAAGTGCAATGGTATTTCTAATCTGGCAGTCCTGTCCTTTGTGTCTCCTGAACTGCCGAGGGAGTTGTGGCATCCCCAGTTCATCAGAGCAGCTTTATCAGAGGGCAGGTGAGCGGCTCATAAATAGCAGATTACTGATTCTGCTGAAGTTCCTGGTGAGGAGCACACACAGAGGAAAAACCTGAGGGCCATCATGTGTCGTGAGAGCTGAAGTCCAGCTGAGGAATTTAATAGGAAAAAGGAGACATGAGGGTTTTTACTATGGTACTTCTATGGCGTTTTTTCAGTGTCCTGGTACCCTGCTTCTGTGATAATATTTCAGAAGGAAAGTAGTTTGTTTCTCAAGTAGTTAGTTTTTAGAAAATGCTGAAGCAAGTATTCAAAAAAGCATTGCAAATTGCTTGGAAAAACATATGAATCAATCTATGGAAATGCAGTCACATCTAATTGTAAGGAACTTTCTCTTTAAAAAGGAAGTTTAAAGTTGATTAAGCGTATCTGAGTGACTGCTGAGCTGCCTTGAGTCCTCCTCATTTCAAGGTAAAGTAACTCAGGTTAAAAATCTTTCATTGAATCAGATATTTAAAGCAGAAGGGGGTGAAAGTTCCAGACAATATTCAAAGAGCTGGACCTGAATTGCCACTGAAAGATCTATTAGTTTGAGTGAAGCACAGTGCAAATGCATTTCTAGACGTCTCAACTCTCCATCTGGTCCTTAGGTCCCTGTTCCAACTGTAACCTCCTTCGTTCTGCCCCTTACCCATGTCTTCAGACTTGGGGGAATTGCTCCCCTACGCATTCGTGGTGGAGCTGGGCTCATTCCAGTTGCATGGGAGGAGTGGGCTGGCAGCATCGCTGCTGGGAGGGATGTGATGCCGCCTGCCCTGGGGGGCTGCTGCTGGCAGAGCTGGTCCCTTGACCCCTTTACCATGCCTGGCTGCAGCCTCGTGCATGGCAGAGCTCCAGCCCCAGAGAAATGAAGCCCCTCACTTGCTTCATCTGATTGAATAACTGACATTTGACTTTGGGGGGGTTTTTTCATTTTCATCTTTCATGCCTGTGGCTTTGCATCCTTAGCTAGGCAGTGCAGTTTTACTCTGTGTCTGCAGTTGCAAATGTTTCTACCAGGTCAGAGGTTAATGTAATGCTTGGTATTTATATAGTATTTTGCTCTGTGTATTGAGGAATGAGTGTACATAACACAAATCTTTTAAAAAATCCAACACTATCTGTGTTGCCAAGGCTGCAACAATTATTGTAGTGCTTACCACTTTTTATTTTTAGTAGTGAAATAGGCATAGTTGTGGTAGATGCTATGTCCTCTTGCCAAGATAAATGACAAAAAGTGTTCTCATCTTTTTCTCTTTTTCCTTTCCCCCTCCTTCCAGAGAGCTGTATTTAGCAAATTGCTTGAACATTACAACTGAAATAAAGTTTTACCTTTTACAGATTTTAGTTTGTCTAGTTAGGCATACCATTTTCTGGAGGGTTCAGCTCCTAGAGAATGTTTCAGGCTCTAAACATAAGAAAACAAAGACATATTTTCTATATCTTGAGAATACTGTAACTCTCCAACAGTCTTAAAATAATTGTTGCACCTCATATTTTCAAGTAACTGGCAAGAACAGTAATCTTCTACAGCTTAGTACACTCTATTAAAAATGAGTAATATACATATTGATCATAATGCTTCTCTTAGCTGATGAGGCATCTCTTGGGGATGAAACCACAGTACCATATGGCTTTAATGTACTCAATACAGTTCTCCAAATAACCACTATAAATTATATTTCAGAATTACGCTGGACAGCAATAGAGTTAGTCTTCCAAACTGTCAATAATATATCATGACTGTAGGTAAGAAATTGATTATGCACAGGATGCAGTATTTAAATAATTAACAGCTAACCAATTCATTTTGTAGCTGTGGTTTGTGACATTTTGAATTATGCTAATCTTAATTTTAACATCCTATGATAAAATAGACGAGTAATGCACCCAGCTAATTGAAACTGATACAGGAAGCAGAATGCACCATTTCTGTAGCAATGTAACTAATGTAATGCAATACAGTTTCCTCAAAAAAGAATTAAATCTAGAATCTTATTGCAATCTTAAATGTAAATTTTAAATGGAAACATTCTTCTGAATGTGAAAGTAGTTTACTGCCCAATTCTGGCAAAGGGTGATGTAGTAAACAGCTGAATTTAAATTTAAGGCAAAGCTAAAGGCATGGTTTGGTTTGCCAGGATTATGATATATATTTTTCCCTCAAATGTTTATTTGTCAACAAGTCAAATCATTAACACAAATCAATTTCAATCCCAATCTGGAACAAAACCCACTCCATGAAATAAACAGTATTACCTGTTAAACACTAACAGCAACATTGTTGCTTCTGACATTACCAGCTGGCAGAAAACTTGATGGCCTTTTAAAAAAATCTAAACCTGGAGGGAGTAATTTGGAGACCTAGTCATCAAGTTTAGAATACTTGCAGTATCTGGACCCAAAGATCAGTTTCTGGCAGCAGGGACTCTGCCCTTCCTCCTTCAAAAGGTGAGGAAGCTGGGTAACATGCAAACATCTTTGCTCTGCCTCATGATTAAAGATCCCATGGCATTTTCTTAGGGTAGAAGTTCAGCATTTTGATGAACGTACTGCTGGCCAAAATATTCTCTCCTTCCACCTTTTTAACAGTCCTGTTTGTGCAGATTTTCAATATGACTGGAGCTGATACTGCATAGATGCTGCATTCCAGGGCTGGCCTGACAACAAAAATTCTGGATAGGGGATAAAAAAGAATAAAGAAAAAAGATGGGGCTTATGCAGAAGAATTTTTTTTCTTCCAGGAATGTCATGGAGACCTTTGCAGTTTTTCACAGAAGGTGAGAGAGACACTGTTTTAGCATAATCCAAATGCTGAATATAAGAAAAGGTATTGAACCTTTTCGTAAGGTAGGTAGCTAGGCAATATGCAGTCAACTGTGCTCAGCTTTTCTCTTCAGCCTCTTTTTTGTTTAAATAACTATTTGGGGGATCAGAAAGTGCCACTGGTAGAGTTATGTTTCAGACATTATATAGGTTGTCAATCATCACTTTCTCATAGGTGTAAGAGTCAACTGTGGCTGCTGTCGGGAAGGTGTGCCTCAAAGATTTGCTGAGCTCATCCAAATAACAAGGTCTCCAAGGTCTCAGTAAGTTGAAAAGAAGATCTAATTGAATGTAGATTTAAGGAGACACAGTCAATTTGGATTAAAGCATGCTGCTCTTGTCTTGACAGGGGCCTTACCACTGTGTTTTGACAGGGATTTTATTTGGAGCTGTAGATGATGGATGAGAAGGACTGAGTCTTTGCCATGAATGTTTGAGCAGAAGATGATTGTGGGTTTTCCTGTCCCAGTAGGTCCCTCCTCTTAGTGGAATTTGCAAAGATGCAAGCAATACTACCAAATGCAGGAATTTGAAGATGAATGTCCTACTTCTGCTTTTCAAGTATATTTACAAGTATAGTACTCAACCCTTGCATGAGGCCTTTGTATTAATAAAGAACTGTAAGGTAATATGTGACCATTGCTAAAGTCAGGTGAAAAGGGAAAGTTGTCGTCTTCCCTGCTCATTGCCATCCTGTTGCAACTTCATTTTCTACAGTGTATTCAGCGCCATAGCAGTGAGGAGTAGAAGCCCTTTAATGGTACTGTCCGTGACTTCATTGTTTCTTTCTGAAGGCTGCCAATTTCCGGAATATTGAGACAGAGGTATTGATGGTCCATTATTAATCTGGAATAAATTTTGGTATTGCACCTTGGGGTGGAGAGGAAAACCTGATCCAGTGAATCCAGGAAGGGAATATAAGTTTTCCCCACCCCCAATACGTTTTATACTCCCAACATGATGTGAAACAAGCATACCTCTATTCCTTTTCTGGTTCTTGCTTATGGCAGCTATTTAAAATATTAGATAATATTTTAGACATCCATATGTGTGTGTGTTCAGTGGTAGAATTGCATTAGAACAGAAATAAAATGCTAAAAATAAATTATTCTCATTCTACACATGGTCACAATCAGTATTCTCCAACTTTGCCCCCTCTAATGTTACAGTACTTGTTGCAGCATGGAATTTAAAGTAAGTTTATAGTGTATAAATGTCATGCGTTTGATGCTCTGATCTGTGCTAGTTACTCTCATGGATAGTTTACTGTATCTCCCTCCTGATATATTAAACAGATTGTGAAAGATTTGAGGCATTCAAGATTTGCTTGGCAAACCCCTGGAAAATTGCAAGTTTTACTGATTTAATGGTGTACAGACATCTGTCTCCTCACCAAAAAACCAATATTTTACAACATCCAGGATTCATGAGATCACACATATTTTCCCCAAAGCTGATGAATTACAGGTTACCTCTTTCAGTTGGATACCAGAAGTGAAGAACAGAACCAATCCAAATGGCACAAAAGGTAAGAAGTAGTAAACATTGGCAGTCATTGCTTTTTCATAGGGTAATGGTCAACTGTGGCTGCTGTCATGAAGGTGTGCCTCGAAGATTTGCTGAGCTCATTCAAATAACCCTCAAGGTCTCAGCAAGTTGAACTAGACATCTAATTGCATAGATGTGAGAAAGCAGAGAAAAAATCAGGTATGCTCACTTTAGTCAATATGGATTAATGCACGCTTTTGCTACATATTCTGTGTTAGTGGGAATTGTCTGACTACTTGTGTGAGCTGTGCTGTTCTCTGCCACATGCTGGTTGTATCTTTTACTCACTTTCCTTGCTAGGCCAGTTGATCGGTAAGGCTATCAGAATCCCAGTCCTTGCAAACTGTGTATGAGCCAGTGCTGTTTGTAGTATGCCATGCTGTTCTTGTCTCCCATCATCCACAGTTCTTCTGGCCTGCATTTCTCCATTTTCTTTCCAGGACAGCCAGGAGACGGAGGTCAAGGAAATGATGCACCGTAAGTTCTCCCCTAGTATTAAGTCAGGAAATGCTTCTGGCTAGATATTAATCACTATACATTAGTCATAGCCAAAGGAATCATCCTTTTCTCATTTAAAGTGCTCCTGAAAAGTTCCTTTTGTCCCACAGTAACAGCAACCTGAAGAACTATTAAGCAGCAAATGCACGCAACCATGCACAAAGCCAGTCTGAATGATCCCATCCCACAGATTCCTGGTGTGTTCTGGCTTCTCCAAGTCTGGCTGATAGAGCTTACAGCCCAGATTATCTCTGTGCTTTTGCAGTGAGGAGCACACTTTTAGGACTAATAAAGGATAAGCAAATGAATCATCCATGTATTGCAGTTATATAAAGGACAAAAATAATGAATATAAGTCATCTTAATAGTATCTGGTATGCAAATCCAAATTTTCTCCCACCTTTTTCTCTTTGTATATCTGCTTTTTTGCCTGAGGTACAGTTCATTGCTGTGTCAAAAAGCTTGTTTGCTGTTCTTGATGTTATGACCATGCTACAAAGTTTTAGCAGTTTTCTGTGTTTTCTTCATGCCTCTCTCTCCTTAATTTATTTCTATATTTCACACTCATCCCAGTGAACATTCTGAGCTACTGGCATTAACAATAATTATCATTACACTGAATTAGGCTGTGAATACTCAACAATTTTGAAGTGTGAACAAAATGGAGCAAAGTTTGGATAGGGATTTGCAGAATGGTATAGCACAGGATTTTTCCAAAACAAGTAAAGATCAAAAATTTCTCCCTAGCTATTCTTTTTTTCACACCACATATCAAATTCAGAGTGTGATTTGTGCTTGTAAATTACAACGAGGCCCTGGGCATCTGGATCTAACTTTGACATGAGCTCTAGTTTGAGCAGGTGGTTGAACTATATGAATTCCTGAGGTCTCTTGCAGTCTAAATTACTCTGTGAGTCTAAGAATCACGAGTTACTCAGTTAGCTTCATGCAATGCAAAGACAGAGGCCACCAAATACACTATTTGTAAGAAACAAAGAAAAGGTGTAACATGAGAGTTAAGAACCAAATTAATTTCAACTTGTGATTCCAGCACAATATGTTATAATCTCTTTATTTAACACTAGAACATGAATGAAATCACCTTTTTAGTAGAACTTTGCAAGTCCTTACAGTAATGCTTCATGAAAATTGATTGGGAAGAAACTAAAGAAAACACTGTATTTGCTTCAAACTGCCAGGATATTTGTTGTATTACAATTATCTAGTATGAAATTTGGCTACGTGGACATCAGTACTTTTCCAAAAACTGCTGAAGGATTTTTACTGACCACTAGGAATGAAGATTCAAAGATTTGAGTTTCTTCTACAGTCTCAGTCCTGCGCTGTTGGCATCATGCAAGAACCTTAGTAACTCAGACAAGGGCCACCAGTATTATTTCCTTGAGCACATGCACTCAGTTTTCCTTGGAGGGTCTCCTATTTAAATTCAGACTTGGCTCAGCACTGCTTAACTTGGGAGGTCCGACTGGCTCATAACACAATATGATGTGGCTACAAGCCACTGTATTCATTTGGTCTCCATATATTTGGATTCACCTTCTGTTAATCACATATATTTGATTATGATTCATCAGGCACCTCAAGAACACCATCTGACAAAGAAGTCATTTGAGAGCTTTCTTTACTAATTTGTTACCTATGAACTCTCTGTCTTCCTTCACCTCCTCCCCAAACTCGTGTGTGTTCTTTAGTGGGTCCTAAATGATTTCAGAGATCCAGACTGCCTACAGGAAGGGTGTTATATACACACTTTTTGAAGACTGTGGTGGAGTTGTGCCTGCTGAAGTACTCCCCAAACAATTCCTCTGGTGACATGGCTCCGTATGAATTCTGACATGCATAAATGTCAGTTTCTTGTATTAACCAATGAAGCAAGCAACATGCTGTAAATTGTTGCTCATTCCTGTCAAGCATACGAATGTGTTGGCTGCTTGAAATGCAATTTTTGCCTAGTGAGAAAAGTATTTAAAATTCATCTTTCTGTGAGCAATTTCATGACGATCCACCTTCTGAAAGTTCCTGCTGCAGAAATGTCTTTTAGACCATTGCGCATGTGTGCTCCATTAGTGTCTGCACATGCAGGATAGGTTTAGTACACATAGAATTGCCTGGGTGGGTGTCAAATGAGATTGGTCTTTAATATGTAGAGATTAGTGTGAATTTAGACTTTAGCCACTTAAAAAAAAAAAAAAAAAAAGCAAAGCTTAATCAGAAAGAACCCTTGGACATTTGGCTGTAAAACACAGAAGACAAAAGAGAACCAGGAAGTCTCTAGGATCTTCAGGAGACTGGTTTGCTAGCCTTGTTTGTTTGCAACCCTAATTTTTCCCTATCATCTGCATCCATGTATAGCATGAAGTCCAAAGATGACAGTGGTCGTCTTTATGTTGTTTGTTGCAAACTTTGGATAGGGCTTCAGGCATTCTGGGCTAGATACTGCAATGTTTTCTGGAAGTGAAGCTTTTCCAGGAAACGCATGGAAAAGTTCACTGCTCTGTCTTAAGGAAAGCTATTCTGACATATGTTTCCTGAAACTTTAGGAGGAATTAGCAGGAAAATGTGATAGGAACAATCTTTCTGTTTCTGAAAAGGAGATTGTGGCTGAAGATCATGCTCACACATGTTGCATAATTTCTGGTTGACTTTTCTCCTGTGGTTACATATAAGACTGCTTTGGCTATGGGAAAAGTCTCTTGCTTCTTAAAATCCACTATGACATTAATAGTGAATAGTAAAGACCACTGCGCTGCACTTTGCACGCTAATCAGTCTTTGCATTGCTTTGTATATTGTACCATATGTACACTGTGACTTGGCTGGGATGAAAAACTGTGACTGGCAACACTTACTCTGATTGTTCTTATAATGATCAAACAGTAACACAGTTTGACAGAAATTTTATAAACCATCATGTCGTAAAACAAAACCAGCATAAACTAGCTTGAGCAAAGAAGGTGCATTTAAAAAGAAAAAAGTTAATGAAAAGCACATGAAACTGCCCATCTGTGCAATTGTTGTACTTTTTCAGTATATCAAGGCAAATAAATACCATGGACCTTTTGTACAGTCAATTTGAGGGTATTAAAAGAAGCTTTTTTGAAAGTTAAGAAGCAAACTATAGCAAATGCTCTATGATTCACACTGTGAATCCACTGGTGGTAGACAGGGATGGATTTGCCAGGCAGTATTTACCTTGCCCTTTCTCCTTTCGTATCTCTAAGAACTGCCTCATACACACCCTCAGCCTTTGCTTGTTTGGTTTACGTTTGGAATCTTGTATGTCAACACAAGTGAGTTACGACATGAAAAAAGAGAGCGTTACGAACTCAAGGGCCCAGGCAGTGAGAGAGGTGTCACCATGTTGCACTTAAGAAGACAGTGTATCATATTGGGAAAGTTTGATTTGTAAAATGAATACTGCGATTTCCCAGCCTCATCCTTAATAAATATTAATCCACATCATAAAAAAATATAAATCATCAGAATCAGATAGTCATAAGGGATTCAATAAAGCCTATTTTAGCAAAATCAGAGTTGCTAGGTTAGGATCTATGAAAGGAAAATAAGGAAAAAAGGAAACCAGGAGAGAACACAAACATTCTGGCAAACAAACCCGACTCACAAAAGTGACGAGAAGAACAAGTGGCTGTCAATAAATCAGAGTCCTGATAACCTGGTAATCCAAAAGGAATCATAAAAAAGTATAAGCAAAGACAACACAAGCTTATAGGAACAAAATCAGAGGTCCTAACATAAGAAATCAGTTAATCAGGAAAACATACATAAAAGGCATTAAATAATAGTTCTATAAATAGATCAGAAGTTAGTTAAAGGTAGTTAAAGTAAGAAAAAGAAAAAAGGACAGGTCTAATACTTATTGCAGATATTTATTGAAGAAGATAATATGGAATACAGAGTAGGGTGATAAGACTTTTTTCTTCACTTTATAAAAAAAGGTTATTGTGACTCTGTGATTAATGCAGTAATATTAATGAGGAACAAGAGCAGAAGAGCCAAAATGTCGGTTTGGCAAAAAGGTAATTCAGGTGTACTCTTTGAGGAAATTGAAAATCACCTGTGAATGCTTATAGTGCACTCTGGATTATTAGTGGTTACCTTCTGGAACCCTCTGGGAATAGAGGGGATTCAACATGCTATAGATGGTATTAATATGATGTGATGTAACTCCCACCTGGATTTCTACCCACCACACTGCCCTAGGAAAAAAAAAAGGTTGAGGGGAGACAGCAAATATGATTTGTCTTCATTTCAGAAGCTTTTGTCACAATCCTGCAATATATTTTCAAAAACAGATTAGGGAGATGACACAAAGGGCAGTCGATATTAGCTTTAACATAGTTGAAGTCCAGTTCCAGTAAGGTCAAGACCACATTGATAAGAAAGTTAATAAGGTTTTGCTAAAGACTTTCCTATTTTCAGTGCAATTTGATCCTTCTGGTTATGGCTTGGAGGATAACTTACAGAATACACTCATAAAATGTATGTAAGACTCATAGCTAGGAGAAGAGAGTAGGTTTAAATATGAAAGTGGACTTGAGAACTGAGGAAATGTTTTGCAATCAACAACATAAAATTCTATTAAGGGGTCCATGTCCATTTGAAATAGAACAATTAAGAATTGACTTGGTCTGCAGAAAAAGAGCATTAGGATGGACAACTATGCATATAATTAAGCGTTTGAACAAGCCATAATGAGAGACTAGGGTTTCACCCACTGGCAATTTTTCAGAAGATAAGTACGTAGAAGGATGACCTAGATACACCTGACATGATTTCTGAGCTAAGGAAAGGACTGGATGAGTCCTTGACATTTCTGTGAATCCATGACAGTGAAAGATCATTTGGCATGTGCAAATTTTATGCTTATGATTGCCAAATTATACATGCCGTTTGTGTTGTGTATATATTATTTATTTTTCCTACTAATGTCTACAGCAAATGCAGATTGAGCTGTAATCTCTATGATGTTTTGACTGCACCGTCACAGGTGGGTTGGCATATAGGTAACCACATTATAAAGTACGGTAAGTGCTGTGAGCAAAGCAGGCAACTGTAGTTCACCACCATGTCATAAATTACTGTGCCATGAAAGTCAAATAAAAGCTGCAGGAGGTCTGCTTTGAAAACTGAGATCATACTTACACTTTAGAATGAGTAGAAAATTCATTCTCTGTTGCTTTCATTTGTAGTCTTTTGTTCTTGATAATGTGTCAGGTTGTCTTTTTATTTTAGGTAGGTCAGTGGCTACACCTGAAGACATTAATTCACACTTTCTGGCTCGCATTTTCACTGAGGTCTAAAGTCCAAAATCTTGAGTGGATATTGTGGGCCTGCCTTGGCATACCCTTATTGATTGTTTCCGTGCCTTACTTAAACACAAGCAAGACAGATTCTCTCTCCATGTGCAAGTGTTTTATTTGCATCTTTCCATTGGGCTTGGGCACTAATTTTTTGTTTATGTTCACACAGAGAAATCAGTTCATTAATTTAATACTTTTTCTCAAGTAATTCCATCTTTGTCCTCTCAAAGTAGTTGAGAAACAACCAAATATTTGCCATTAGTGTCTTCTGATTTTTTTTTTAATTGAGCTGAGTACATAGTAATATTCATTTCCTCTAGCATAATTGTTGAAGTTCCCATGTTGTACCATTTATTCTGGCAAAATATATTAGCTCAGGGACTTCAGAATATAGTACTGTCCTGTAGAAAGCTAAGGGCAAGGTATAATCTCAAAACTGGAAATAAGCAGATCAAAATAATTGTTGCATACTTTTATCAGAGGTCTCTTGAGGGAGGAGAGGCATTGGTTTTAGAGAAGGCGGAGTAGGAGGCAGAGATGCTGAAGAGGTCACTGGAAGAAACTTATTTAAGCCAGACTTCAAATCTGTCTGACTGAAGATCCTGAGTTGTGAGAAGGAGCAGGTGAAAGGGAGAGGTGGGGGCTGGAAGGACAGCAAAGGATGAGCAGGGAGGGTTGTAGGGCAAACACAGATGTTATAAAATATGGTCAGTGTTTTTCTTAAGTGGCAGTCTTAGCCTTAAATATTCTGCAGTACTCCCCAAATCAGTTGCTTACTATGTGCATCCATGCATAATTTAAGAGGCTGGAAAACAATTTTTCACATTCTGTGTTTTGAATGACAATCTATAAACACAGACAAACTCAGTGCAGTGATGTCAATACAGAAGGAATTTATGGGAACGGAAATGGTTTTAGGGAATGTAGACACAAATGGCAACAAGGAGGGTCATAACTAGTTCAAGTTAAAAGGGTTGAGGGCTAGATAAAGAGAAAAGCAAAGATACTTTGATTACTGTTATACATATATATATATATATCCCACCAGTTTTATAGTTTGTTAACTGAAATTTACCTCAGTGCTGCCCATGTTGAGTTTCTGTGGAGAATTTACAAATATGAACGCTGTGTGTTACTTTGTCACAGTCCTTGTAGCACATGGCAGCGTAAATGGCCATTGCCATCCTATATCAGTTTTATGGCTTTTGTTGGTTGCTGCAAGTATACAATAGATACAATAAAAACAGATACATCGAAACAAAACAATGCAAAAAAGCCCTGTTGAAATTCGTGTGAACTTTGGGGAGAAACACAAATTCAAGCTAAACCGAATGTTTCAGTTTGCCTCAAATAAATAAAATAACCCAGTGGGACTACATCCCTGTAGCAAGACACAAACTTTACCTGCCAGTGATTTGAGGCAGATGTAGACTCAGCTGGCTTGGCTGCAGTACGATGTGAAAGAAACACAAGCTTTTCAGGGTTTTATAGCTGGAGTTTTGCTGAGTGCAGCTGCTCCCTCAGCATATTATTAACTCAAAAACATGTTCATTTAGAAAAAAAGAAAAGAAGAAAAAGATTCCTGGCACTTCTTTATCGTGCAGAGGATCTGTTGGACTATTCTGCAGCGATGTATTTGAAAATTGCTGTGGAGGATTTGATGGACTACGATTAGTACAAACAAAATGGAATCTAAAGAATCACAGTGAGGGTAAAAAAGAAGACAAAGAGGGAAATATTAGAGTTGTATTCCTCTGGAGCTTTCCTTAATAGGCACCCAGGACCCTAGCAAGGACTGACTTTCAGATCACTCACAAGAAACTTATTAAAAAGCTTATCACCCCTCTTCTTCATATATTTTATTTCTGTGGTGGCTGTGTAGTTTTTAAAGAGATCAATAATATTATGATGACAATAGTTTTGTAGAATTGTGGAATAATTGAATTTAAGACTGGAAAGTGCCTCCTGAGATCTCTCCTGCCCCAATGGGAGAATCCGGTATGCCTGTGTCTCTTAATGCATTTATCTTAAGGGCTTTTAGTGATAGAGGGTCCACGCTCCCCCTGTGCCTGCCAGATAAATTTATTAGCTTTCCCCCAGTGCGTAACTTATCTTTGCTGTTGAAGTTTAAGCTCATAACTTTGTCTGTTTACTGTCATAACTCTAAATAGTTTAATAGCTGTTCTCTTTTCAGTTTACTTCATTGATTTGAACGCAACTGTCACCTTCGTCCTGTCTTATCTTGATTAAGTAACTTCAGTTTCAGCCTTTTCTTTCTCCCTCTCCTTCTCCCCTATCTCCTCATCCCCTTTGCCTTGGTTCTTCACCTTTTCTCATTCTTGTCACCCCTTTTCAGACTCTCTAAATGGTGAACCTCATTCCTGGTTGGTGTTTCCAGGGCAAGAGTCCAGATGCCTCCTGGCACAGTCACAGAAAGGGCTCCTTCTTCAGTCTTTCACAGGCAATATTGTAAAATACATCCCAATGTGATGCCTGCCTCTTTCCACAGAAGAAAACTTTGATTTATGTTCAGCTTGTGATCCATGGCACTCCTTAAAGTCTCTTCTTAATGACTGCTTCTTAAGCATTCTGCATTCTGGTTTTGTGCATACAGTTTTTCTGATCTAAGCTAAGTATTTTTGCACCTGACTTTATTTGATCCTAAGCCACTTCTGTAATTGTCTAAGATCGTACTGAATTTTTAGCCTGTCCTAACAGAATATCAGCTCCTCCCAATTTAGTATTTTCTGAATGCTTAGTAAGATTTCTGGGATGGTGTGTCCTGATTTAGTGGAAGTACAGGTTTCCTTCCACTGAGGTTACACTAAATGCACTATTAGAAACTGACTGTCATGGACTGGAAAACGCTTGGAAAATGCTATTTGAGGATGATTCTTGGGATTTAGCTCAAAAGTTCACTGTCTAGGATGAGTAGGGACAAATTCTTATGGAGGAAGGTGTGTAGTGCTAATATGGGTGGGCATGGTTTAGGAATTGGCTTTACCTCAAGAATCACATGCCAGACTACTTTGTTACAAAGTTTTCTTGGGGCAAGAGGACATACTTATGTACTTTGTGTTAAGAGGTCTGTGATGTGAAAAATAAGTTTCTATGCTACCTACTTGTTCTGCATTTATTTATTTAACACTGAATACAATAGGCTCTGGCATTTTTCTGCCATAAAACGTAAGCATGTAATGAGGAACGAGTTTGAAAAATTGTGATTTTACCAAGTCGGTCATTCTGCTGAGTGGACACTCTAAGCATTGCAGTACACCACAGCAAATCATAGCAGGTGGTGCCTTTCAAGTTTGCAAAAATGAAGTATTCTAATAGCCCTTTAGTGCCACTGTTTTAATGAAGATGATTGATTGATTGACTGATGAGTCAGTGAAGGAATCTTGGGGTAATGTGTGTGGTTTTTGCAGCATTTCCTGTGGTAGTTTTGTATACATCTGCTGGTGAACTGTATATGACTTAGAAAAAGCAGCTGTCTGTGGAGTTCCCTTATGCTATGCCATACATTGGTCAGGAAAGATGAGAGTTTGGGCTTCACTTTCTATTAATTTTTCTAAGCAAGCTTGTCTTTCTTTTGCCTCATCCATCATTTTGCTTCTATGGCAGTTTAGTGATACATTTTTCTGTCTTAAATTGGAAAATTTCCTAAACATTAGTATTAAGCTGTCTTTTGATGTTTCTTGACGGTACTTGACTATTTTACCTATATAAACACTCATACATTTACATATTGCTATTGTACTGCTTTAAAACATACCAAATATTACACGCATGTGATGTTGACACATTTTGCTTAAAGTATGCATACAAGGGTGTTTTACTGAGTACTTACAAGAAGGGATGGTGACAGTAAAGTTAGAACAGATATCATGCTGCTTTGGGGGTTTACAGGATACAATTCAGCTGATTTCATTCAGTCTATAATAACCCACACCACTCCCTCACATGAAACACCTATTTAGTGGTAGAATCCACACACCTACTTTCAAAACCAGCTTCATTGACTGTTTGATTTATTGATCTATTAAGTGGGTTTTCAGACCTAACAAATAGCCCCAGATAACCATTTCACTCCCACTTTTCCTCTGGGACAGCAAGGGTCAGTATCTGTGGTAAGCTCTTAACTCCAATTTAGAATTAGCTGGAAGTCATTAACACTGAATATAAATTGAGCAGCAAGCTTGAAATGAGCTGGTAGTCCAACTGGGCTTATAGAAAACCTCCATCCTTAAAGTGGAGGTAAGTCCATCTCAGCTAACACTTTTTTTGTGTCAGAATTATCTAATTATATTGTTGTTGCTGTATCTTAGAGATATAAAGTTGAGACTACTGATCATTTTCAGGTCTCAAAAAAACCCGAAGTAACATTGCCCTATGAAGGTCCCATAGTATAGTTTTACATGTATGCTTTTCAGAGCAGCATGTTGAAGTATTGGGATCCATTGCAAACAGTGATCATGTCATACTTTGTAAAATATACCAGTGGTGCAGTTCTACTGGAAATAAAAAAAAAAAAAAAAAAAATGAAATGGCATACATTGTTTACATACACAGATACCCAATCTGCATGCATAAATCGGATGTTTCAGCATAAACATAACCTAGTAAGCAGCTAGATGGTCAGGTACATATTTGATTTTATTTACTTTCTTAAATGCTCATACAAACACCAGTTGTACTTACACTTTGGAGGTAAATGGTGAAACGGGAGCCTTATCCTTCATGCTATTAAGTTTGTTAGCATAAAAAACCCACTGAATTGATGAATAAAGTGGCAGATCCTTAGTAATTTACAATTCATCCTAGTGGCACAGGAAAGATTCTTGGCTTTTCCTGGTTAATCATATGAATTTTTCAGATAATAGCATTCCCTTCCAGTTCATTTTTTTTTCCCATTAGCAAGTGTTATGTATTCATCTAATGCTGGTTCCTAGGTATTATGCTTGCTTAATATAGTCCTATTTTCTGTGGAATACTCTCTTTTTGTTGGTCATCAATGCTTTACAATACATTATTAAAACAAATATAATAAAGATAATTTAAATGTAAGAAAAAAATAAATTAAAAGATCTATAGCTGAAACTAGGTTTCACTAAAACCTGAGGGACTTAGCAGACCACTGTAATTTTAGGGCCTTAAAGGAAATTAAATTCTGTTGTAGAACTGTAGTAACTGCCTCCCAAAATACAGGAACTCCTCACAGCACACGGGAAAGGCTCACTCAAGGCAACTGGAAGCAATAACACTTCTCCCAGCCGCATTTTTTTGATTGTTTGTGTGTCTGTGGGAGAGATGAGAAGATGACAAAAGAATCTGATGTAGGAACTGGTAAGGGAACGGGAGATGCAAGTTAGTCTAACATGGAGAATGTGTCCCCGAGGAAACAGCTGTTGGGAGAGCATTTTGGCTAACAGAGAGTTGGAAAAGAGAGCAAGAAAACTGTCTCTTGTCATTTGCTTTTACTTGTGCTCAGGAGGAGAGCACCTTATAAATTTCTGTAAATAAATAAGGCAACATCAGAGAACGCCTAGCTCCCCCACCATTTTCCCTTCATAATGGAAACAGCCTGCAAGACTTCTACTTTTTTCCTTGTTCAAGTGAAAAATGGGCAATGCTTTTCTTACAGTTTTGCATATCGTACATAGTATGTTTGCTGTATTTCAGTTTTCCTGTAGTCTACGGGATTGCTATCATAAACTCAGGATTGCTGTGAAAGTAAATCTTATGCCAGGCAGATATTTCCTGTTGAAAGATGAAACCTTACATTATAGCAGTGCTTTTGCTTTGCTGACCTGAAAATAAGTTGCTCAGAGCATAGCTTAACCTTTTCTGACTAGTGGAAGGGGGAAAGACAGCACATACTTTGTGCTACACAGACAAAAAACTTATATTTTTCTTTAAAACTTCTGAAGACTTACAGAAGTTTCTATATACCATTTGTGATGCCCAATGGCAACTTTTATTTTTTGTAAAAATTCCTGTTTCCTTTGATTAAAGTCAGCTTTTTCAGAATGCTGGCACCTGAAATTAGGTGTAGCACTAGTAAATGAGTATTTGTTGTTCACTATCATAATATTATAAATTTTTTTTGAGAGTTTTGAAATTTCTTCTTATGAATTGGAAAATGACTTGGGGAAAATGGAATGGATGGGACTTACTTTTAAACTCAGAGGTGTTCTTGGGCTGCAGATTATATCAATTTAATTGCAAGATTTACCTGTAGATGATATCTGCAGACTATTCCTCAGTTGTAATGAAATAAGAATAAATAAGAATAATCTCATCTTTGATTGCTTTCTCTTTCCTTGCTAGTCAGTACAGAAGGCTCAATGTGAATATTTTATTTTATGGCAGTGCTATTCTGTTTAATAGGAAAAGAAAAGCTATTTAAAAACAAGTATCTTTTCCAGGACAATGAAAAGAAATGTTTCCTCTATATTGTCTGTTGATTTACAGGCAATTCAACTACTGACGAATTTTGGCTGAAATCTCTTGTTTGGCTGCAATTTATGTGAGGATTCCTTAAGAGAATTGTCTGTGCTATGTGTACTGACATACATGAACTGCTGTTTTAATCTGTCATATTTTGGCCTTCAGAGAAGAATGGTGATACCTCATGAAGGTTCCCAGTAACTTATTTCGTAGTCTAGGTAAGAACCCAGTCCTTGGGAATGCAAACCAACCAACTTAGCTTACATGGGACACCAGGAAAGGTTCTCTGGAAAGAAAATGATGTTACGGTATTTGTGGGTTTGGAGTTTTTTTTAAGAGAGCCAACATTTTATGTGGAAAGAAGATACTGAGTGCTAGTATTCTTTTATGTGAAACTCCTGTTTTTATTCATAAATAATGGGAAATATAATAAATGCTTGGCAATGGTAGTCCTCAGAGGTAACTCTATGCAACTTCATAACCTCTTTTGGAGTATGGAGATTAGTGATGAATTAAAAGAGAAATGGTGATAGGAGTGGGAATATAATGTCCAAACAGCTTATTTAAATTCCACATTTTTTGAGTCCTACATGATAATGGGTCACAATGAAAAGCAGAATGAGATGTGTTCTCAGAAGTGATGGGTAGACTTCTTCAAAGGTTCTCTAGTTTCACAGATACATCCCCAATTCAGAAACTGCTAATTTTACAGGAATATCTAGTGATTTAAACCAGTAATATATTTATACATGTATATGACAGTCATGGGAAGTGGTTAACTGGTTAATCAGGGAGCGTGCTGATACAAGAAAACAATGTTTTCTTCCTGTAAACCTTCAGCAAATATGATGAAGTTTCCATACTGGCTGTCCGGTAAGAAAGAATATGAAAGGAAAATTGTTTCACTGCCTTAAATCCTGCATATGGACAATTTCTTTGTAATCCTTCTTGAGAAACAACATGACCCTGGACTATTTATGTCATCATAGATGAACCTGAAAGAAGTGCAGTCCAAAAAGGCGTAGTCCTCTAAAATCTGTTCTCTCACAATTTGAATGAGAGCACTGAGCTTTCTTGAATTCTGAGAAGCATAACTGGGAGTAGAATAAAGTAAAATATAATGAAGTTCTTTTTTTGTGTATGGGAAAGTTTGCACAACAGAGAACATAACCCAAAAGTTATCCTTTAAAAATGAATGGAATTTATGTATGGTTTGCAATATTCTGTACAAAGAAATCATATCGGGGAAAAGACCTGAGACAATGCTTGTAAGTATTTTTGATTGAAGATTTTAGATTTGTTTAACTTGAATTATACTAAAATAATTCTCAGATATTATGTCTCATTAAGATAACTGATTTTGAAATTTAAGCACTGTGAAACTTGGAAGCAGAAAATATAGTGAGATTACTGTAATTTTAGGAACTTCACATCAGAAGGGTCCTTTAGTATTAATTAATGCAACTTGTCATAATTATATGGATAAACACTTCAAAAACACTTCGTGAGAGTGGCAAAAATTCTTCTCCTCTATCACTGCTAATTGGACATGCCAAAATATTAGCATGACTCTTGAACAGTCTTGCAATCTGCTTGGTCAAATTGCTGATATATAAAAGAAATAACCTGAGGGGGATTTAATGAAAGCAAACAGAATGACTAGCGTTCCCATGTGTTTATTTGATTTACTTTTAATAACTCAGCACATAAATCATTCAGACCCAGCTGCTGAGATTTAATATTGAGTGATGGTAGCAACTCTACAGTTTTTTTCTTTTTTTTCGCTTAAGCAAATGTTGCTGAACACCTATTCTGAGTTTGCATTCTTTCTTCACTCAGTGATTCTTTAGCAATACTTTAAATTATAAATACAAATTAGACTACCTAGTACTATTTACTCTGCATAGTCATGATTTAAAATGCAGTCGTATTGCAAAGAGTAACCTGGTACAAATATGAAAGACCTATATTTTTGAGCTTGTTCTAATTTTAGTTTATCTTTTATAAGTAAAAGGAGCATTTTAAGAAATTCTTTAGCACCTCTCAAAAAGGTCCATCTCATTGCCCACTTTCTCGTTCCCCCTTCCCATTTCCCTCTTTGCCCTTTCCTTTCCCTTTTCCCTTCCCCTACCTTCTTATGCTTATCCCTGTAATTGTGTTAGTTCGGTTGATGTGGTGGGTTGACCCTGGCTGGAGGCCAGGTGCCCACCAAAGCCCACTGGGCAGCAGAGAGAAAATACAGGGAAAAGCTCCTGGGTTGAGATCAGGACAGGGGGAGATCATTCAACGATTACTGTCATGGGCAAAACAGGCTCAACTCAGGAAAATTAGGTTAATTTATTACCAATCAAAATCAGAGTA
>NW_009633973.1:0-31383 GCF_000690535.1 Cariama cristata
ATTATCCTACTCTGATTTGACTGGTATAAATGAAACTAATTTTCCCAAGTTGACTCTGTTTTGCCCGTGACGCTAATTGGTGAGTGATTTCCCTGTTCTTATCTCTACCCACCAGCCTTTTGCTGTATTTTCTCTCCCCTGCCCAGTCGAGCAGGGGAGTGTCAGAGCGGCTTTGGTGGGCACATGGTGTCAGGCCAGGGTCAACCCACCACAGAGCTCTGCAGGAGCTCTCTGAATCTGTGCAGGACAGATTCTCCAGTGCTAGAAATTGGTGTGGCCCTTTGGTATCTGGACAGATAATCTGATTTGTACCAGCTGAAAGGTCATCTTTAGGAGTAGACCCTGGTTTCATTTGCTAGTGAGAAGCTGACTTGGTCATTTCTGATATTTCTGGTAGTTTAAGGGAGTTTCCTGCCATTCCATTCCTGCCATGGAATTCAAAGGGGACTTCAAGCATCCTGTGGTTATCTGGAGATAACATTTAGTCTTTGTATCTGATAAGCCATTTATGAAACTTTAATTTCCACTTTTGAATTAACCTAGCGCTCAGGAGCTTTTCTATATGGCCCAAGCTATAGAAATAACTTCTTTATGTTACCCCTTACTTTCAAAGGGAAAGTGTGGTGAAGATGTAGTGTCATGATCGGTTCAGAAAAATCCACAGAAATGATCTGCAACTTGAAGAAGTACGCCTTCGTTCCTGGATGAGGTAGTAACAGTTTAGCTTGTACAGATGATTTTACAAAAATATTTATTTCAGTGAAATTAATTCCAGCTCACTTTTAGTTTATTCTTTTAGTATTTCTCCTTGTTCCTTCATTTGGCTCATGATGAGGTGAGAGTTGCAGTGATGGCACGTGGAAACTCTTATTTGCCATAACATCACTCTAACAATGCAGTCTTATGAGAAGCACCGTAAAGCTCCATGCGACCATATGCCCTGACAGACCAACACCGTGATGTTGAAATTCAAGTGGGAAGGACTTCACATCTGCCTGGTAACGTAACAAAGCAATATTAACATTTTCATAAAATGTTCTGAAATCAGTTTGGCTTGGCTCGCCATTCAGATACTCAAGCCAAAGAGACTGTCCTGAGAGTGGTGTAAGGAGAGAAGCAATACATAGTAGTAAGTGAGGTTGCAGGATCTGAAGTGCTGTTTTAATAAGGCAGTTAAAGTGGCAGGGGTTTGTAAAATCCCTTTGTTTTCTGCCTGTGCCTACATACTTGAAAAGATGTAAGAAAACCTTGCACACACCACTGTACAGTGTAGGGACACTGTTTTCATCCTGATGCTCCCCAAGAAATTCATAGGAAGTTCAGCCTTTGATATTTTTTCTGAAGCTCACCTCAACTACCCAAAGTTCAGAGAAAGGTGCTGGTCAAGTACTGTGAGACAGTCACCGTAAGTGTTGAAAGAGGAAGTGAAGAGTGTACTTGCCTGCAGTCTGTCCGTCACAAAAAGATATCAGCAGTGATTTTTAATCTAGCAGTGAAAGAAATAACATGAACTGATAGGTGAGAACCTGAGAATGAACATTTCCAAACAGGAAAACGTAAGCAAATAGCAACAGTGAGTAATTAAACATTGCTGGATTTTACTAAGGGATGCCTTGAATGCTTCATCACCAAAAGCCTTAATAGCCTTGCAGGGAGGATACTCTGATTCAACCACAGTTTAGTGGGATCAGTGCAGGAATTAGAGGTTGAAATCCCATGGCCATTGGGACAGAATTAGAGTGGCTATAACAAACCCTTCAATGCTTGATACTTTCTACTCCAGCTGAGCTTGCCAGACTGAGTCTGTTGAGGTCCTTGATAACTCTCTGTCCGTGTATGCCTGGACAGATTTTTATTTGCATGCTAGTTTGGGAATTGGTTGTTCTCTGTATGTGTGCTTTTATTTACATGTGAACAAGAATATTTGTTCTTCATCAGCCTTTGTTCTCCTATTTTTAAAAGGCTTACTCATCCCCTCAAAGATTAGAATCAGCTCCATCTGATTTAGGTGACAGTTCTCACCCCATGAGCAGCAAGAAATTGAAATGAACTGTTTCTGGAATGAGCCATTGTTGATCCAAGCTGTCCAACAAGTACTTGAATAACAAATATCTCCTACCAAACCAATGCTGGTTCATGAACAGAGAAAAAGAATGAAGTTCACTGGATTGCTTGTTTGCAAAACACAGTTCAGCCCTTTCTTTGCCAAAGTCGAGCTGTCAGGAACTAGATCCTTAACTGCTATAAACCAACTCAACTCATTGACTTCAGTGCAGAGGTGACAATTTACATTAAGTGATCATCCAGCCTCAAAAGTGCAGCAAGACAGCAGTGCGGAAAAAAACATATGATGGGGAATGGTAGCAAAATATTTCAGAATATCCAGTGAGATTTCTGGAATAAATTGCAGATGTAGTCTGGGTTTTTTTCAAAGGTAAGTTTTTTTTTTGTCTCTTATCTCCTATTTTGCTTAGTGCTTGCAAAGATCAAATGTGAAGCAAAACTTGTAAGGAGGGATAATGTTAGCACAAGTAATGCAGCTGGGGGGAATGGACAACTTCGGGAACAAAAGCTTTTCCTCTTGACAATTTTTGCCCTTCTTTGTATCAGTTGGTTCAATAAAGAATATCACTTGCAGCTAGAAAAAGTGCTGTGCTCGTGTTGCTGGGTCGTCCCCATTACAGGAACACCATCTGATCAAATACATCAGATTTTGCACTGAAGTTGTGTTTATAGCCTTAGCAGTGCAAGTGGCTTGAGTATAAAAATCCTAGCAATTTCAAATGTTAGAAATAAAAAAATTTGCTTGATCTTCTATGATTTGGTCATGAGACAGTCATATAAGGAGGCATCATGCCCAAAGTAGGAACACTGTGAAACAATAAATTCTTCAGACCAAGTAAACGTTGTGTAGTATTCTGCACCTGTACAGTTGTTGTTACTTTTGAAGTTGTCATGTTTGTCTTCGGATAAAAATTGTGGGGAAATTATGCCTCCTTGAACTCAAAGCAGACTTGAAATGAGCCAAACTCGGGGGCTGGCTTCTCTCTATGCTGATGGGTGTAGAGTTAGTGCTAAGTCAGGCAACTGTATAAGGAAGATTTGGTCATCCAAATCGTAGAATCATTTAGGTTGGAAACGATTTTTAAGATCATCGAGTCCAACCGTAAATGAAACAAACCCGAGGAGTACAGCAACTGAAATGTTATTGCCTTACATTGAAAATAAGTCTCTGGATGTGTGAAGGTGTGAGGGTCTAAAAAGTGAATGGGTGACCTGTGGATTCAGTTGGGCTGGAGAGGAATCTTAATGGAGAAGTTCCTCTCCTGTCAGAATGGCAAAAAACATCCTTCAGCACTCAGCAACTTTCTATTAACATTTTTAAAGCTAATTTGCTGTCATTTAGCATGTTGTATTCATGGCACTTGGAAACAACAATTAAATAAGGCACATAATTAAGGGTTATTAGCATTATTTACTACCAGTGTTGTTGTAGTGTTTAGAGGCACTTCTTGGGTTGCTTTTTGCTGTGGGTTATACAAATACATAAGAGGCAGTTCTCCAAAATATTGCCATTTAAGAACACTGTTAGCATGAACAGAAATAACCCCCAAAATGTAAAGCAAGATCTCTTTTCCGAAGAACAGATAATAGCAGCTACTTGGGATATGCCAGCGACTTAACTTTTTGCTCACTTGCCACTCATGTTTCATGGATGAAAAAAATGTTGGTATGAGATTTCTAAATTACTTCTGCAGCACATAACGCCAGCAGAAATGTTTTGAAAGAATTAATCTGTAAAATGGTGTAAATGCCAGGGCATATATTGCATGCTTTAATAGTTAATGGTTTGGTGAATCTTGTAGCTGTTATCGTGTTTCAACTATAGGAGACATTGCTAACAAAATTTTGTGGAAGATAGCAGAAATCTGGAGATGAGCTGTAGAGTTTTAAACCGTATTTAAACAAGAACATCAGTGAATAGCTTCTCTAGTATCCTGTTAAACTTCAGGAGTCCTTCAACGTCTGTGATTGGGAATAGCCTGACTCACTTCAACAAAGCCATAGCAGCTGAAGATTTGGCCCATGAGATGCATGAGATGTATCCAAAATGCTGCGAATTCCTACAAAAAGGAATTCTTTGTCTCCATTAGCATTTCAACACACACTCGCTACAGAGATCTCACTGGGGGTAAAGCATTAAAACCCTTTCAAAAGTGGTTTAGTTGGCTAATTAGACAATAAGCATAAACCTGATGCATCCAGCTGTACAAATAAAACGTGACTTTAAAGTTTAATGTCCTGCGCGCACAGAGTAGTCGTGAACTTGGAGCCAAGACGGGCTGAGAGGAAGGTGGCTGGCTTACAGCTCGGTCGTGGTCTGTCTGAAGGCCGAAACCTTTGGAGAACTAAAAGAGAGTTTATTTTAAGTGTAACGAAAAGGAACTAAGTACCAGTTACCACAAATAGGGTGATCTTTATCTTCCTTTGTTGGCTTGGGTGGAGGGAAAAGAATCTTAAAAGACTTGCGCAGCCGCAGGCTTCACAGAGAGGATATCTCCCTCACATTGCTGACATGTCTCTCGTTTTTTGGGTGCTACTTTACCGTTGAAGGAAATTAACAGGTCATTTTAATGCCCTCTTACGCCCTTGGCTCCTGGGTAGGTGTGATCAAGTAGCTAAACACTTACATAACTGACATTTCTCCTCTCCATCCTAATGCATCCATCCTGCAATTGTTTAAGGAAAATTAGGCTCCTCTTGTGCAGTTTTCCACTTTGGCTATCTCGGAGTGGCACCTGTAAGCGCTCACTTTGAGAGATGGCTAATGTGCTAATTACCCAGGACCCAAAAATGCAAGCTGTAAACAAATGAGGACTGTATTTATAATCAATCAATTTTATGACCTTCTGATGGTGATGATATCAGTGGAGTTTACATTGGGAGCCCTTGTACTCCTCCAGGGCAGCTGTGCCGTTATGTTTTACTTACAGCTCGAAGAAGATTTTACTAATTTACTTTATAGTAGGCGTACTTAAGAAAAATATTACCTTCCCTAAACAGCTGAGCCTGTTACCAAGTCTCATTTTTAAATAATGAAAACACATGGACTGTCAGTACCTTCAGGGTGTATTGTCAGGTGACGAGCTGTTTTCAAAACATCCATGGCAGAAAGTAATGACTTCAGAGCAAAATATTGTTCTCATTGGTATAAGTTGCCGTGAGACAAATCCCACACCCTCTGATGTCAATGGAAAGACTCCGTTTGACTTCAAAGAGGACTGGATCAGGCCCTAAAAGGAATGTTGCCATCATAAAACACCAAAAATATTTTATGGTTCATACATTTAAAAAATGCTCTGCTCGCTGGTGATCTTCTGTGCAGTTTACCTGGCTACATGTAACTAGTAATTTTTGTGTTTGCTTTGCAATGGATTTATGATAGAAGAATGCCCATAAAGTCTGATTTGTGAAGTGTTAAAATGATGTCCTGGAAAGCCACACAATGCCAAGGTATACAAGATGCCCTGTAATACCTCAGCGCGAGGAAGGCTATCCAACTTTCCTGATGTTACTATGTTCTCACAAAGAAAAACAATGTTGTTTAACTGTAGACAGATGTGTTAAAAATAGCTCAATTTTGTGCCCTTGTGCTTTTATTGAAGTCGTTAGCTTTTTAAACTAAATTCAGGTTACATTTCGAGGACAGAACTGTTCCTTACGCTTCCCAAAGCTTCTCTCGGGCAGTTGCTGATTTGAGCAACTTGTAAAAATGGGACAGGATGGGGGCCCTCTGTGTCCACGATTATAAGCCCCTTGAGCTGGAAGCTCAGAAATAAGCCCCAAACCAGCAGCAGATGCAAGCTACTCAGCATAATTCCTTTCTCTCAACATTGTAGCCTGATTTAAGTGTGGGTTATAAATGAGATTTGTTCCTTAGGGTTGTTAAGGATGTGGCTCTGCAGAGAGGATCAGAGCTCCGTTTTTTCCTGCGTTGTATCTCCTACGATCCGATGCCCGAGAGGGCTACGCTGGAGCCCTGATGCTGGATGATGGATGAAATTAGGCATCCAAAAGGTGCTCTGGAGCTCTTCTGAGCTTCTCTGAATTAGTGCTTTGCTTATGCTGCAGAACTTGCTGAACGCCTTTGCCTCCCTGAGATCTCTGCTGGGTGGGGATGAGAGCTATGGGCTGGCATCGCCAGCTGGAGGGACAGGGCTGGGCTGTCCCCCGGGGATGTCCCACTGCCCTGGGCTGCAGGGAGGCAGCGGGCGAGCGGCAGTGCTAAGCAGAGGGCTCAGGGAGCCCCTGGGAGAGTCCTGCCCTCGTCTTGGAAAGCTGAGCCTTTGCCGTCCTGTTTGCAGGGCAGGCAGCCGGCCAGACAGCTGGATTGCCGTGGCAAAGACAGTGTCTGGCCTTTTTAAAAGAGAAACTTGCTAGATTTATGTGCGGGAATGGATGTAGTCCTTCTGGAGTTGACGCGGTCTAATGAATGAGATGGGGAGTAAAATACTTTATACTTGCTATCAGGGGTTAACAACTCCTGCCCTCTCCGTTTTCCCCTGCTCATGTTTTCCCTCTCTCCCCCTCCTGCACGCCCAGTTCCCCCGCTGCGCGTCTGTATTTTCCGAGCAGTGGCACCACCTGGTTTGTTTTCTGTGGCAGGTATATTACAGACTGTCTGTCAGAGGTTAACTGCCACAGCCAGCTCAGCCTTTTCTCTTAATGTACCTGGTCTGAACTCCCTCCCTGCTTGGATGCCTCTTGTTATGTTTCCCAGAATGTAATGGTACCCAAAGAAAGCAGCTTTTTTGGTCACTTTTAGTTGCTCTGTGGTTAACAGGATGGTGAGGATGGTGTCTCTGCCTGCCTGCGGTCTTGGGAACCCGCTCTGTGTGCCTCCATCGCTCTGCCGGTGTGCTAGAGCCTGAAAGATCTTACATCACAGAAGTGCACTGAAGTTACACATCAGAGATTATGTTTGCCTTTTCTGCTCTCAAGAAAACCACTGATGTGAATTTTCCTCTGTTGATACCGACTCTGGCTGTGTCCCCAGTCCATATCGAAGAGGTCAATAACCCTCCCCAGCTGCCTACATGGAAGAGAAACTTCAGCTTGCAGCTCAGATGGGAGCTCTGGGATGGTGGTACAGGTGCTCGGCCTTAACCCTGCAAGAAGCAGGAGGGCCTTCTGTTCTGGGCCAAAAGTATATCTGGCCCCAAGAGGAGGTACAGAAAGTCCTGGCTTCTTTCAGGGTTGAGGCCAAGCAAAGAGGACAGTAAGAGGAGATCTAATACAACTGTTTGAAGAGCAGCTGCAAAGATGATGGGATCAAACTCTTCTTGGTAGTGGCAGGTGGTACAAGAAGGGGCAATGGCCACGGATTGCAGTGTGGGAGGTTCACGCTGGACATTAGAGAAAACTTTTTTCCTAGGAAGGGAGTGCAACACTGGAACAGGCTGGTAGCGAGGGGGAAAGGAAGGAAATCTTCAGCCCTGAAAGTTTTTAAGACTCAGCTAGAAATATATCATCTCACACATGGCTTTTCCTCAATGGGCACTGGCACAAGCCCAGGTACATAGTTGCTCAACGGTCTCAGGTCTGTGTCTCTCTTACCAGTCTCATAAACTGCACACAAACCCATCCCCTCAGGAAAACTGAGCATGTTTTACTGCAAATCTGCAGGGCCAAACCATACTTTCCTTGTATAAACTCTCCAAACTGTGAAGGAAATATCAACATGAAGCTGCCCTTGACGCAACTCCCCTGTACATCTGCAAGGGGATGGAGACCTTTAATTGTATCTCCACAAGCTATTTTGCCCTTGGACTATTGCCTTGTTTGGTAAATGGGTGAAATATCTCTATGAACAATTCCCATTCTCCTAGTAATGTGGTTATTGTCTGCGAGATTCCTTTCTCTGCTGGTGCAGCAACTGGGAATTGTGTGATGAATGATGAACTGGATGGTCCCAAAATTAAGGCGTTGTAATGCTGCCTGGGAAAACGGGGCTTCTGTGTTCCTAGGTGGGGCCATCCTTTAACGGGACGTTTCCTGGGGATCAGTGTTTGTATGCTTCTCACCTTCTGTGTCCTTGACTTATCATCCTACAAATGTGATATGCAGAAGTGCAAAGGACCACCAGCAATCACTTTATTCAACAAGAGCAGTATGTTGAATGCATAAAGTAGTATATAGTGCTAAGTACCGTGAATAATCATGTCCAAGGCATATCGAATTGGGCTCTGAAAATTAATGGGCACTTTTGACCTCCTTTCTGTGCCTCAGTTCCTTGCCTATAAAATGGGAAGTGTACCACTTTCCCATTTTGCAGGCTGAATAGTAATTGATTAATACTGGGCAAGCACTCATATATTACATTGAAATGCTCTTTAGAAAAACCTAGAGTGAAATTATTAATCCTGCCTTCAAAGCAGGGTTTGGGTTGCAAAAGAAGGCATAGAGACACAGTGCATAGTGAGGGGGAAGCAAAATATTGGATAGCCGCTCATTCATTCAGCACTGTTCACTGTTGTGTGAATAAGATACGTAAAAATGGTCTGAAATGATGCTGTAATTAAAAACCCCATCATCAGACGTAAGCACAAGAGAGCTGTAGTGAGATATCTACTTTCCTTATTTGGCAGTGCTTGATTTTGAATCCTAAATGCATATTTTTTTTTTAAATGTCATTTTAAATATGGTTGCTCAGGACGGAAAGCGTATGTTCGAACAAAGGTCTTTAATTTGACTAGCCAGGAATTGCATCCTTTTTTTAATTTTCAGTCTTTTAAATGAATGAATTCTTAGAAGGCAGTGCCCAGAAATGAAATGCTTACCGATACAGGTACTAATGCGACTTCAGAGAAAGAAGCAAATTCTAGGAGTTTTGGAAAGAGCCTTCTATTTATATAGCTTCAGTCACTGAATCAGAAACAGTGACTACATCAGGTGACTCAAAGTACACAGCAAATACAAATATCTGGATTAACAGATACAGGGATCAGTTAAAATCCAGTCTAGAATTCAAGTGTATTTATGCAATACACTGGAAGTTTTCAATAAACAGCAAAATCTGAGTGCAAGGTATTGAGATTAAAGTTGTATTTTTTTTCCAAGTGATTCAAGATGAACAGAGGATCCTAAATACAATGGATTAATTGTTAAATACTAGACTTAAGTTTCCTCACTGGAGCAGTAGGCAAAAGGATGGAGGTTTGTGATGCAGAACAACACAGATGAAATATGAATCAGAACCAGTTCTCAGCTCAAAAGTATCAGCAGGGCTATAGATGGTAATAATAAGCAATACTGTTGTTGATATGCATTTTACCAAGGTTAGGGCTGATCTTTGTTGCCAGAAATATTTTTCCTTGGCCTTGCATTTGCTGCATTTTTTCCAAGTATTTTGCATTGCCTGTTAGTCTGTGGAACACTAGAGCATCTCTAGCATCACTGAGTGTCTCTTTGCCAAGTTCCAGGAATAGAAGAACAGCTACCACGAAAGGTCGTTTTTCTGGTATTCCAACTTGCACAGTGAAATGCAAAGCATTTGAAAAATAAGTCTGGGAACTTGGCTGGTGCTCCTTGGGGATTACCCATCCATTACCCATTCCCTCTCTTACAGACCAAATGGCAGAACTGAAATGGGAAGGTTTCATGAGAAGAACAATTTCCCTGGCCGGTTTCATACTTCTCCACCATGGAAGAGTAACATCTCACTCAAATGGTGCATGATCCCAGATTATCTTCTGCCATCTTCCTCCGAGGCATATGACCAACAGATAACAATTTACGCACACGTGAAGAGGAGACTGTTTTCCATCTCACGGTATTGTGGTGCCATCAGCTCCCTCAGACCAAAGCAAGATACTGCTTAGCAAGGCACATGGGGACTTCTGAGCTGCTACTGCCTCAACCGTGCTGGGATGTTAAAGGGCATAACATGAGGCCATCTTTTAGGTCTACTTGCTACCCAGAGAACAAGGAGTGCAGTTTTATATTTGCTAGTGTGCCAGCCTTTGGCAGAAGTAGCAGCAGTTTCTGGGGTGGGATACTTTGGCTCTTAGAAGGGGAAGAGGTGTACCCCCTGCAGTACGTTCATTTTATCCTTCTGACTTTCATCCCTTCTGCCTTTCTTTTGTACTTATGAGTGCTTGGTGGGCTGGGAGCTTCAAATTTGTCTTGACAATTTTGCAACCAAATTTATCACTGTGGGTTAAACACAATGCCAGCCTGGGCAAAGACGTGAACTGAGGTGGTGGGTTAGCTCCAGCTGTTTTTTCTCTGCTTTACTTGGACTCTTGTGAAGGGATTGAGATTATTCTTTGGGTCACAAGATACGCAGAAGTGCCTTCAGCCTGGATGGGAAGACAGCGTGTACTATAAAGGGGGAAAACAAATCGGTGAGCTGAAGACAGTCTGTTCAAAGCACTGCTCTCTGTGTTCTCAGGGGGATATTTCTGGGGCATTCAGCATGCATTATATTGGCAAGAAAAATCCCTTTTCCATATTTGTTTCTTGCGAACCTGTTCCAGAGTCTTCCCAGTGAAAGACTCTGATTTACCTCAGTGGTCCTTGTGCCCTTTCAACTTGAATAACACTGCAGGCTTTTCCAGACACCCTTAAATAACGTGAAGGTGACCCATGAACTGAACTAATACACGTAACCAGTCGAGCTCCTTAGGATCAGACTTCATTGTCTCAGTTTCACCACCAGTTTTGGTTACTCCAGGCACTCAGAATCAGGGTCCTGAATTTTTCTCCCTTACTGTTATTTCTCTGCCATGTTTAACCAGCCTCTCATTAGGCTTCAATTGATACTCATTTTTCAGGGGAGCTAATTTTTTTGACCCATGCAAACAATTAATGGTTATTCTTAGAGCTAGAGTGTAATGTCTTGCATGCAGCTGCCTTTGATTACCATATTTCTAAGGCCCCACCTATTATTTTACCTCCTCAGTAAAGCCTTCTATGATGTTATAGTCACAGATAGCACAGCAGAAAATTTGCAAGTCTGAAAGAACAGAGTGGAAACAATCATCAGGAGCTGGAGGCTTCAGTCCTGCTGCATGGTTGCTGCCTGCCGGCCTCTGACTCCTGCAGAGCAGGAACTGGAGTTCAGTGACAGTAAAATGGTGAGAGACTTTCAGCTGATGAGTCTGGAGTCCTGGTGGCCACCAGCATGACTCCTGAGTGTAAATCATTCAGCTTTTCCTTTTTCGACATTTACCAGATGGTTGGATGGGGTTGTGGGTCTAGGCAAGCCAGGTAGCTGGGGAAGGCCAGAGCTCACTGGGATGGGTTGGATGCCTGTGAGATTGGGGCATTATTTTGGAGCAAGCATTTGAGCTTTCTCCTGCACAGGTCCAGATTTATGACGTGGCTTGCTGACTTGCAAGGTTGCCATCAAACTCGTTTGCTTAAATTTTACTCTTTTGGTTTGCTCATCTGTTTTTCCTTAAAGCCCCTCATATTTAGTAAACACTTCCACCCGACAAGGAGTAACTGAGACTTTGCTGGAGCCTAAGGTGATGGTCTTAAATTGTCCTAAACTCCTTATTCTTTGAGTGATGAAACAGAAATAAGTAGGAAAATGGACCTGCATTTGTTGGGGTGAATGAAGGAGCAGCTAACACTGCCCGGAGCAACGTCCGTCTTGGGTCAAGTGGTGCACAGCTACAAATCGTGTGTAGCATCTACCAGTAATCCCACAGCTGCATCCCTCTCTATATAAAGCGACTTACTGAGAAGTTAAAATAAGTCCATTTCATTGCTAAAACAAGGTTTTAAAGTTTGTTTCAGATATGTTACATACAGCTTTTTTAAATACAGCATTTCAGACCTAGTTCTGCAAAGAGGCTTACCTTTGTGGGTTGCATTAAAATAAGCAAGTACTCAAATCTTCGCAGAATTGATGCTCTCAGTAGGGCTGGCCGGATAATTTTCTGTTGCAACAGTTTTCAAATGGTTCAGTGGCTGCCAAAACCCAATAAAAACAGTTTAAGAAAAGACACTTTTTCATTTTAAAACAAAAAGTAGGAAAATGTTGAGGAAAAGGATTTTTTTTTCATTTTCCTCTAAATTTTTTATAGGAAAACAAATCATTTCCTGAGTAGTTCCAGCTTTAAATAGTTCCTTTAACTGTCTTGGTTTGTTGAGTCAAGAATATAGCAAGCTAAGGTGTTTTTTTTTTTTTTTTTTTCAAGCAGGCACATATTCACAGGGATTAGCTATGGATAGAGATATGGATAGAGATACTCTGATACATGCACAGATTTGGCAGATACGACCTTAGCCACTAAAGAGCTTAAAACTACAAAGCAGTTTTGTCAGCTATAGAAAGCCAAATGTATTTTTAAAAAAATCAGATATTTTAAGTGTATATAAGCCAGCACACAGCTGTTGATTTTAACTTGGGTGTAACCTGGCTTTTAAAATGGTCATGTTAGAGTCCTCAGTCTGTGAGCAGTTGCACATAGGAGTAGCTTTGCATATTGCCGTCTCTTCGGTGATATCAACCCAGTGCCGAAAGCGCAACTTTGGTTTTGCTCTGTCCCCTGCCTGCTTTCCTCCCACCTGGCTGCACACACAGGGCCCATCACGGAGGGAGCAGAATGGCCACCTGCAGTGTGTCCCTCTCTGATGTGCTTTCTGGAAATACTTACGTGTTTTGAGTCAGCCTCCTCAGGGGTTTGAATCTTTTTACTCTACCTATACCGTCTTTTATGTGTTTCAAAACAGGGGCAATTTCTTACTCTCAGCATCACAGATTTTACCAGGGGCCTCTAGGTGCTACCAAACTGCAGATATTAAGAACAGTTTCTAGGCCTGAGCACCAAAGTTTGTTACAACACTTATTTATTACCAGTCTCATATAACTCATTCATGGTAAACAATGCAGGTTTTATTATGTGTAAGTAATAGGAGACCTTTGCTTTTTCCACTAACAAACATGCCATGGGTAATTATTCCTGTATTAAAACGACATGTGGACATATTTGCGACATGCAACAGTTCCATTTCTTTGAAGAGAAGTATTATTCTAAACAAGGTTAGCCACCATTTATTTTGAGGGGCTTTTGCATTTCTATGTTCGAAGTGCTTTGCGGCTTTCCTTGTCTATTTGATAATCATTAACATGCTCCGTCGTTAACCTTCAAGCAGCTTTGCTTGAAACTTTATATGCAACTTTTCAAACATTTGTCTTGCATTGCAGACTGTGGTTTGCTGGGGCTGTTTTTATGATCACTAGTGGTAAAATCAGGAAGATGAAAAATGGGTGTGTATTGAAGAGCAGCGTATCCAGCATTCTAGGTCTTAAATTAGAGTGATGAGCATAAACATTGCAAACAGAGCTTTTTCAACTCGATTGCAATTATATTTGAAATTACCTACAATTACCAGTAACCATCTCAAAGCTAGAAATTAACTTTGTAGGCTCTCTTCCAGATGGATCAGCTGTTAAACGTGCTGTCTCGTGCAGCTGAATGGAGCGGAGGAAAAAGGGTGAGGAGGCGTCTGAATGGCAACCGTCCTGTCTTCTATCTGAAGCAGAGCTTGTGCTCCCTGTCATCAATGTGCATGCTTTCACTTTGAAATAAACCCATGACGCTTTTTGAGACACGGTTTGGGAAACTGTGGCTTTGCTGGCCTCGGCGGACCCTAACCCTGGAAGCCAATGCAGAAAGCGACCCTTTATTTTTGCTGTGAAAACTGGCAGAGGGACTGCTTCCCCTTTACTGTGTAAGGCTGCATGGGGGGGGCTGAGGAGGAGGCAGTCCCTGGCCGCTCCCCTGGCCCCCTTCCCCGCCAACCCTGTCGTTATAAGGCAGAAGCAAAGCTCCTCTGCGGCACCCAGGGTTGCTGGGGGCACGACTCTGTCTTTCCAAACGGGACCCCCCTCCCTCTGTACCTCCCTGTACTGGATGTTGTGCAGTTTGCAGAATCGAACATCCAGAGGTGAATTAAGGTGAGCAGGAAAATGCCCCTGAGCAGCTACCAGAGAGATAAACCCATTGCACTGACTCCCTCGGTAGCGCTTGGGTGTAAGCAGAGTGCGCTCCCTTCCTACATGGAGCTCGGTGAGCTGCGCCGGTGGAGAGCAGGCTGTCCATGTCTCCTTCTCCTGGGTCAAGCCATGAGCAAAAGGTTACGTTTATGGCAGATCCACTTACTGCCTGACCAGCTAGAAAGTAATATTTTCTAATTCCTGCTCTGCTTGATGATTTCCTGCTGTTATTTCTTCAACTGATCTTCATAATGCGTTTGGCTAACTCTATACCAATTTCTTCCATAGCCACTGTGGCCAGAGAAGTTCAGACTCTTCTCGCTCTGCCTCCAGAATCAGTCAGGGCACAAGGATGTTGCTGTGGCTCTGTGGCTGCCGTCGACTTCACTGATTTTCGGCTGGTGGAGCTGAGGGAGGTATTTTGCCCAAAGCATCTCAGAAATTCTCGTGATTTCAGTTTCCAACATGACTCTGAGCTGGGGAAAGAGAACGTGCCAGGAGTGTCAGTGACAGCTTTAGAAATGGATTGTTTGCATAAACTTGAAAACAGTACAAGCATAAATGTATTTCCTTTGTTTAACTTTTCACTCTTGTTTACTCATCTCTGCTTCTAAAAGGCTTTGCAAGTAAACTCTGCAAATCTTTAAGTTTCACAGGCATTATTGGGGGCTGGGAGTTCTGGGATCGCTCCTCAGCCCTGCCGCCTGGGAGCTGAGGCGCGTGGTAGGGCCATAAGGCTCGGATCCACAGGCCATCAGAACCAGCAGGAAGATTTGTACTTACTTTGCCTTGGAAGCCTCCAAGCCCTTGGGCTTTTGTTGACTCCCCACGGACAGCACCCATCTCCTTGGTGCCGTGAAGTGATGTCTGTAAAGCTCTGTGAGTCTCAGCCCCTTCTCCATGTGCTTCAGAGATATGTGGGCAATGCAGGAGTGACCTGAAAAACCTGACAGGCTCAGGGTTTCCTCAGTGCAGCTTAGAAGCATAGAGGCTTCTATGGACTGTAGTGTACTTTGCTAGAGAAAAACTACTTAGGCTGTGAGTTTTTGAGGGAAATAACTGGTTTTTTGTCCCGTGTATTACAGCAACAGTACAGTGGAGTTCTGGACTATGCACACTGGGGAAAGGGAGAGAGGTTTTGACTATGCAACAAATGAAAATCCGGGTCTTCTGTTGCCTTTCGTAATAATTTCTCCTCCCTTGCGTTTATCTAATCAATCACCTTGTTAAACCTGTGCATGTACCTCTGTTTGTGCTGTCCTTGTTCTGCATGGATTTAAACTGAATGCAGGTATTGGTGGATGACTTTTTAAATGGCTACTAAAACTACCAACTTTCTCCTTGCCTCTTACGGCAGCTATAGAAGACTACAAACCCTTTGGCTTAGTGCTGCAAAGACAGGGAGGACCAGGACAGCATGCGAGCCTCTTGCTTTGGAGCTCCCCATTGGACTGGAAAGGCCTGACTTCCCCATCCCATAGTTACGCACATCACCGGTCCTGGGGAATTTATTTCCTGCAATTGTCACTCACCTGTGGGAGGAAGGCTCAAAAATCAGTTCAGGCAGAAGTGTTTGGGCTCGGTGCCTGCCAGGCATGTTGAGCAGCCAGCATGTCTTGCGTGGCTTTCAAAACCAGGGCAGACCAGAGGCAGCTGTAAATGGGCTCTGGAGCATAGAGAACAGAGCTTTATAACTGGTGGCTCTTTTAGGACTCGCAGACTGCTCCCGCGGGATCTCTAAAAGTTAACAGAGAAAATTGTCAGAAGGCTCAGATTCGCTCTACAGGAGTCCATGAGTGTTCATAGAATTTCTGCAGTTCTGGTGTGCCGGACATGACTTGCTCAGAAAAAAGATCTGCTCTTGCTTTTAAGGCTCTGAACCGACATGTGCAAGAGCTGGGTTCTCTTAGATTTCCAGAACAACATTGGACAAGTTATTTAAGCCCAAATCTGCAAAGAATACTTTGTAGCTTGATTCCTGTTGCAATAAATAGGAATGAAGTATCTGAACATCTTTGTGGATCTCAACCTTTATCCGTTCTGAAATGAAAATTTCGTCAACTTTCTGCCTGTCTAGTTTATTTAGACTAAAAAATTTGTGAATGTAACTGTTTTCTTGGTGTGTATGAACGGAGCCTGGCATGAACTTTGTCGCAGCCAAGTCCTGCAAGCAGTACCACGTCAGATACGTCACGGAGTCTTGTGTTAAATGAGCAAGAGTCTGCAATGTGACAAGAGTTACACCTACACTCGTGGTCATTGTTTTTAGCCTGATTTCCTAAGAGGAAAGAAAGACTTATGCAGTCATGCTCTTGTGTGACTCCCTGGGTATATGGGTCCCTGTCCCTGCTTTTTGTCCCCATCACTCTCTACCTGTAGCCCAATTGCACCCAAATCTGAGAAAGTCTAAAAAATATTCACTTTTAACAAGCTTTATGCAAATATATGGCCAGGCATTGGAGAGAGACCTAATTAGTCCTCCTAGCACAGAGAAAGCTAAGCTCAACCCTTATTAGACATCAGAAGATGGAAGAGAGCAGGAAAGGTGAGACCACGCTGTAATGTAAGTGGGTACCAGAGAATCCACCCTTCAATTAAAGAGATAATTTTACGTGGATTCTCCAGTGTTTAGTATTATGCACAGGGGATGATGATTTTCTTTTGGCTGGAGCACCCCTCTGTCTCCCATGAGGATTCTCTGGCATCTTATGCAGGGGAAGCTCACATTGCAAGCACAATTCAATTAAACAGTCAGTCACCCACAGGGCATAAATCTAAAGGGATCCAGGCTTCATGAGGCCCAGGGCTTGCATAGCTCCTCTTTCTCTTATGTGTGCACCTCTGTAAAGGGCAGCAGCTTACAGACTTTTGAGGGTCAGCCGGGGGATCTCTGGACATATCAGGTCAAGGAATTTCTTGCACAAGTGACCCCAGCAAGGTTAGACTAATGACAAGTCTGTGGGACTTCTCGTGCCAGTAGTCGCCCACCATTGTGCAAACTCTTGTCCTCAGCAGATGAGTATTTCTGCCTGCCTCGTGTCCTGTTTGAGGAGCTGTGACTAATCAGAATTGCTGAATCTTGGAGGAAATCGATATCTGCTGTCAACATTTTATTTCTCTGAAATTGTCTCTTACATCAAAACAGTTTCATTTGATACCACACACCTTATAGAACAATATATGTTTATTACTTACTTTTCCTTTCTCTTTTAAAGATTGCAAAGGTACTGACCGTCCTTTTTCCAAACACAATCCTTGGAGTAGAATGTTGACCCAGTGCATTCACTAAGCATGGAGGATTTTACACATCTGTAATGTATGTGGTCACCCTGGATCTTTTCGTTGTCTCCCAAACTAAATAGCTGGGGAAGGTGGGATGCTAAGCGATATTCAGAGTTTGGTGAGCCTCTAACCTTGTCAGCTGTGTATCAACACTGTCAAGTGCATAAAATTATTTGGCATAACAGTGTGGTTGTTGCAGCTTTGCCTAATCCTGCCTCCATTACCTTTCTGTAAGTGAGTCCCACCATCTGCTCTGAAAGCTGCGCACCAGCCGCTTGTCCCCTGCAACACTGAATGAAGCCTTTCCAGGGCTCCATGCTGGGTCATCTAGTGAGGCCATATGGGGCAGCCTAAGAAGCAAGGAAAGCCCTTCTTTCTCTCCAAGGTTGCTGTCTTCTTTGCTAGATTACAACTGCAAAGAGAAAGGCTGCTTCTAAGCTTGGATTGTGCATATAATGGTATAAAGCTTAGTTGCTACCGTTGCTCATGAAGGCTGACTAATATGAAAGCACTTTTCTTGAGCTGCCTGGTAGGTCCACGTTTCGGCTTTGTTCAGTAAAGCACTTAAGCATGTGCTTAAAATTAAGTGTGCTGCTGACTGGAGGCCTTGAACAATAAATATGCTACTGGAAAAGTATCTGGACCATACATTTATTAGTCTGCCTAAAAGCCTTGTTATTTCTTCTTCAGTTCTGAAGTAAATCATGTCTTTCAAAAGCCACAGTGGTGGGTAAATGTCTGATTTTGATAGGCGTTGCTTATTGCAGCTATTGCTGATTTTAAATAAACTTATAGATGCTCAGTACATCCGCAAATGAGACACAGCTTGGCTCCTTTCAGTGGTTTGGTGTTTTTTTGAGAAATCTCTCTTTGAACTACCCATCTGCAGGCTTTTTCTTTTTACTGTCTGTGTGGCCATCCTGCAATTACCTGTGGGTTTATGATCCTTCTCTAGAGAACAAGTTGGTTGGACAGTCTGACGATAAAGAAAGATGGGGGTGATAAAATGGGGCAGAGTATGATATCAGTTACAAGTGTCACGTGAGTGTCCCTCCAGATTTACACTGCTGCAACTTTGCTCTGGATCTGGCTCCAAGGTTTGCCATAAATGGTCATTTCCATAAGTTTGGAGTTTAGTCTGTTGAATCAAAATGTACCATCAAGGGCTGGGGGCCTTTGTGCCTGCAGTGAAGGCAGATTGGAGTGAGCAACTCATTGGCAAAGTAAGTGGAAGGTAAATCCGTGGCAGTGGGAGGAAGAAACTAAAACATGTTTTTAAAGGGTTTATGGCTAGCAATTTATTTCCTTAACCCCTGGTTCAATGCTGGGCAACAGTAAACAGTGAAGGAGCCATAGTTGCCTCTGAAATGAATTGACCATGCAAAGAAAGGCTGTAATTCCCCAAAGCAGCAGAAGATTTTGGGACCCTGCTTGAAATGCTCTGAAAGAGCTGGGGAAGTTTAGGTGAATGCTTTAAGCCCCCTTGGAAAACTGGATTTCTGTGAGGTGGAGGGAGAGCAGCTCTCCAAGTCACTCTTTTCTTCTGAGGTGCTTGTTCATAAAGACCATCTCTGATTATTCCCGTGCAAAGTCAAATGTTCAATTCTGTGAAAAACCCTGAAAATAAACAAGTAGAGAAATGAATTTTCAGGAGCTGAAGTGAGCAAGCACGAGTCAACGTGAATCAATGGCGTTGCCCAAATCTGAAGTCAGTGCAGAGCTGGGCCTTAGATCAACTATTTTTAGCAGACAGTAGTGCAAGAGCACAATCAGTCTATATTTACGTCAGATAACATTTGTGTTTAGTATGTAATTACCATTGAATCTGTTTACACATATAATTAACAGTTTGACATCGCATCCCGCTGGGTTGACATCTGTAGAATTCAAAAAGGGCTCAGGATCTCCAAAGAGTGTTTTTGTTTCAGGTTAGACGTGGTCTGATTGTGTAAATTAAAGACATGTCAAACCACATGAAAAGTTCAGGACGGAAGGTAACCACACAGGACGTGGCATGTGGGCCAGGTAATCACAGTGGTGGAAAGAACGGCCACACTTGTGAGGAGCCTACTCCTCTACAGGCTTTGGAAAAAAAATGTTGCTTTTTTGGTTTTAGTAGGAAATAAAAATTAGTAAATGCAACCCCTGGCTGCAAGGAAGCACAAATAAAGCAAAACAGATGTTCATTAGCTAATCACTTGCAATTTTTTCCCCTCTTGTTCTTCATGGAGGAAAAGAAAATTGAGCATGTGGGAACTTGCCTGTTGAGAAAACATTTGGATCTTCAGTCATTTATCTGTTTCACCTCTGACTCGGTTCAGGCCTCCATTAAAAGGCAGGCGGGGTGCTATCAGAAAGAAAGGTCAGCGGGGATCACTGCAGATGCTTTTCAGCTGGGGCAACCCTTGAGGCTATCCTTGCTTTTGTGGGCATGGCGAGTCAGTTAAAAACAAAACAGAAAACCAAACAAAAACCCAGTGAGTGCAGCGGAGCTTTGAACTCCATCACTTGTGTTTGTCTTATTCCTAAATTACAGTGTCATTTTTGTACAGTGCTCGTTGTAATCACATACATACATCAGGAAGTGTGTTTATTACCGTGAATACCAATGAGGCCCAAATGGCAAGCTGCTTATTTCCCAGTGTTATCAAAGGAAAGTAACATAACCTTTATTCCCTTTGGATTGATGTCATTTTCTTTTCCTCCCTGCTTAAGATGAGACACAAATAGGCACAAGTTTGTACTGTAGTCGGTGGATTTTATCAATAATAAAATGCTAGTACATAGAGCCGTCTATGTGCGTAAGCATCAAACCACATGCCTCTTTGTAACAGTGTTATTACATTAGGCAAAATTACAGTAACTCAGCCAACACCTCTTTCATTAGTGGTACTTGCTTCATGCTTTAACGACATTAATTTAACAGTGTTAATTTTAATGCACAACGCCATAATGATTCCTAGGGACCTGGCACTACACAATAGGTTGGGCGAGTGTAAGGTCTTGCCTACCAGTAAGCTGAACCATCCTCATCATATCTTAGTTGTCATATGGAAACTGGCTCACTATGAGCTGGTTTACTGGGGAGCGCTGGTCTGAGAGAGCCCAAACAGTCTTTCTCTGTAAGGGTGAGGCTTTATTCACGTTTTATTTTCCTTTCATGCTGGTAGCACTGAGGTTCATGGTCATTCTGCTTCTACGGGAAACGAGCTCCACAGCCGTGGGCCAGCTGGCAGGAGGGTGCTTACATGGGGGATCTCTGCTGAGACCAGCAGACCTGTGGTTCCTGAGGGAAGTAGATGTCAAGTGAAGTCACAGTCAGAAAGAGCGAAGTGGCGTCCTGAATAATTTGTGTGAGTCCAAGAGAATTCATGGCAAACCTGGCAGTTTTCTTGGATTAGATAGGTGGGCTTTCTAGGCAAGAGGAATGCAATGGGTCTTGCCTATCTGGACATCGGTAAATCATTTGATGTTGTGCCGTTTGCATGTTTATAATTTTTTTATCATTTTTTTTTAATTAACTGGAGATTAGAATGAGTACTGATAAGATGCTTGAAGAACTGAGTGACAACAATGAGTAGCGTTAAACGGGAAAGTATCTGGCTGGGTATATGAGTGGAATTGTTCAAGGATTCGTCTTGGGGACAGATCTTATTTAATATTTTCATGAATGACCTTGGCACAAAACGTAGCATGTTGCTGAAGTCTGCTGATGACACAAACTTGGGAGGCGTGCCATACAGAAAGAACTGGATGACCTTGAAGACTGGAGTAATAGAAATGAGATGAAATCCAGTAGTGCAAAATGCAAAGTCATGAGTTTAGGGAGTAATAAGAATTTCCACTGCAAACTACAGACTCATCAGCTTTAGATGACAAAGGAGAAGAAACATGTGTGGATAGCTCAGTCACAGGGTGGCCTCTGAGAAAGCTATGCACAACTTCAAATATATCCTGGGAGGTGTTTCTGCCTGGAGAAGGTAGGTATGCCGTTTCCCAGGAATTGGTGAAGCCTCACGTGGCATCCTGTGGACAATTCTGGTCCCCATGTTCTTGAGGTGTGAGTTTGACCTGGGCTGCATACAGAAAAGGATGGTGAAGATGCTGGGAGGATGGAGAGCTTATCCTTTGAGAGAAGAAGGAAAGACCGAAGTTTTTAACCTAGAGAAATGAAAGCTGAGAAGAAGGGTGACGGCTATACATCAAGATGGTAAACATCAGAGAGGAAAATAAGCTATGTAAATTAAAGAACACAAGCCTAAATGAGTACATGTTGGCCTGGGTACACTAGGTTCAAATCAGAGGAAGTTTTGTGATTATGCAGAGCAGGGAGGCTCTGAAACAGCCTTCCAGTAGGAGCTGGGGACAAATAACACCTTGTTTTAAAAACAAGCTTGGCATGTCTGTGGAAAGGATTATAACACCTGGGCTTAGGGGATACGGACTTTGGAGGCTGTTTCCTGGGGTGTGCTGAGCCTTGAATGACTTAGCTTTCAGCATGATTTAGACCACTGGTCATATCAGAACTCTTTTCATGGCTAGTAATTTCCTTACCTGGACAGGACCTTGTTTTCAAGGGGCTAACATCATATTTGGTAGGGGCAGTAAGCCGGTCGTGCCTTAGGGTGCTTTCGTATTTACTCAGATTTGTATAGTTAGAGGTTGGTGGGAATCAGATGTTTTATGTTTGGACTCCCTTAGTGTGTGTGTGATTAATCTGGTTCAGTTAATGGACACTGCACTCGATCCTGTGGTTTCTGTGTGTTGATTCTGAGTGTGGTGTGTATCTTTTGGGTGTTTGAGTTGGTTTATGTTCCTGGGTGTCTACGTGACCTGATTAATACTCCCAGGTTAATGCAAAGGCAAACAGAGACCACAAAGAAAGGCCTGGCCAAAAATTGCATATTGCACAGCATATAACTGGCTATCAGTGTGTTCATCAGATAAATAGGAAATGAAATACATTAACCCAGCAATGATCAAGGAGTACAGTTGTTAATTTTGTCATTGGTGGCTAAAAATTAAGTATTTAGGTCTGGAGTAGCAGTAACAGATAAATATCAGTATTGTTATTTTCAACTGCTAGGCAAAACCAACTCCTCGTCTTTGTGGTACCCCCTGTTGTATCCCTTGAACAAGCTTTTCGTGGGGCTCAAAGGGACCTTCCGTCCTTGCCTTAAATGTAGCCATTTCTACTTCAGAGCTGAGAAAGTCCAGCTTAAACAAACCTATCTATCCTCTAAACTGAATTTCCCAAAATAGGTCAAAAACCCCCATGTGCTGTTCAAAAAACAAACTGAAAGAGAAACAGAGAGATGTCAGTGAAATCCAGGCCCTGGAAGAGATAGCAGGGATGTCTCCAGCCTCTCCTACAGGGGTAAATTTCACAGGTGCTTTTGAAAAGTTGGCTGTTGACTTCAAAAGAGAGGAAAATAAATTCGAAGAAGTTAGAAATGGTTTCAGAATAGGAGATTTCTGTCCCTGCATGTAGCCTGACGCACTGACCCAACGCAGGCTGAGCAGGTGCTGGAAACAGAAACCTCCAGCTCATTTCACTGCTGTGACTCAGTTTTACAAAGCACCACACAAGCTTTGTCTTGAATCCGCAGGCACTTGAAGGTCCCTGAGACAGGAGAGTGCTGGTTGTTCCATTGATTTCAGTGGCTCTTTCAGGGTTAAAGTTAAGCATGTGCTTAAGGGCATTGCTGGATCAGAGCCAGCCTAATCTACCTTGCTAGATGCTGGCCCAAAGCAATTCCTGAAAACTCTTTTCTTTCCATCAGCCAACCACTTGACTCGCAAACTATCAGCTACTTGGAGCTGCTTAGATTGTATGTTATTTTCTGGTACCTTGCAGTTTCCTGCAATAGTTTGATTAGAAACTTGTGTAAATTCTTTTCCAATATCTCACTTTTGGAGTCCTCCACTGTGGACATTTCTACAGCACAGCCCAGCACATCTGGCCACTTTTAATAACCCTGGGGAAAGCATGTCAGTTTAACACTCTTCCTTTGCTTTGCTAACCAAAGTGTTGAGCTCCACAAAAAGATCTGAAGGGGTGGTTGATGCAAAGAGCAAAATTTGCATAATGTGAAGTAAGGAAGAAGCTAAAGAAAACGTAAAGAAGGCTTTTTAACCTACAGCTTTCCTCTAACTTGATCTGACCTGAAGTACAGGGACAAGAGGAAATGGTCTCAAGTTGCGCCAGGGGAGGTTCAGGTTGGATATTAGGAAGAACTTCTTCACTGTCAGAGTCGTTAGGCATTGGAACGGGCTCCCCAGGGAGGTGGTGGAGTCACCATCCCTGGAGGTGTTCAAAAAACGTTTAGATGTGGCGCTTCGAGACATGTGGGTTTAGTGGGCATGGTGGCATCGGGTATACGGTTGGACTTGATGATCTTTGAGGTCTCTTCCAACCATAACGATTCTATGATTCTACTGTGAGTACATAGCATTGCTGTGGAGGTGGACAAACACTTTCTTCTGTAGATGACAATTGCCATGGTTTAACAGGTACTCTACACTATATTCCTTTCAGTGTATACGGAGTGGAGACTAAACAAAGTGGATTAGGTAGTGAATCAAGTTGGATGTTTTCGTTAGGCACAATTCATGGTAGAAGGACTGGGTGAAAAGAAGTAGCTGACAATAAACGATAAACCTGGATTTTTCAGTCATCTGGCATTGCCTTCCTTGCAGGCTGAAGAGCTCTGTGAGAAGGGAGGCTTTTGCTATGCTAAAGAGACCAGGATTTACTGGGCTGCTGAAGCAGAGAGGGGCAGTGTATCTACTGCTCCCTTTGCCCAGGGCATATTGGCTTTTCGTACAGGTTTTGATTGCACCCTTCATTAAAAGAGCCGTTCCTCCCTCCAAATTAGGTGGAATCCAGCACTGAAAGAATCCAGCCCGAGTCCCAGTTTATTTCTCCATAAAACATCTGTATTGTTCTTCCAGGATGGCTCTGCCAAACGAGTCCTCAATAAACCCAAAACCTGGCAATAGACAAAACACTAAAAAGCGCCTTTTTAATATGGAAAAGTATCCTGCAGTGTCGCAATCTTCCAGTGGAGACCACCCCCTACCCCTGAGAAATGCAGAATAGCACCAGGCCCACAATTTGCCTGGGGTAGAGCAACAGAGCTGGGCCTGTGCTGATTTACTCCAGCCAAAGGATCTGGCCTATAGTTTCTCATTTTTTTTCCCTTTTGTTTTTTCCTAAAGATCTTTAACTTCTTTTCCCCTTTTTTTTTTCTTTTTTTTTTTCCTCCTCCTGTGGATAGAAGCTTTGCAAGTTCCTTCTTTTATTGTTAGCTCATTTGGCAGGAGCAGCCAAGCAACAAAACTGTTTTATTTGGAAATAGTTGAGGGGGAAGTCGACAATGTCGGAGCTCTATTCTGGTTGCGTGAGCTCTGGGAGGTTTTCACCTCTGCTTCCAGGCTGCACCAGGCTGGGATTATCTCATTTGATTTCATTGGATCTGTGTGCAGTTAAGAAGTGGGGAAAATTAAAGGTTAGTGAGGTTTGCCTTTGTGTCACACTAGAAGCTTTTAGTTATTTAAGTGTAAAGTGCTCACTCTCCTTCTCTGTGGACTGAAATGTCATGCAATGTTCTACTTAGCTGATTTGGAAGCAAAAAGTGACTTATACAGCTTATATTCCATTGCAGAAGAGATCCTGAGAAAGAAGCACAGGGGAGATGCCTATATTGGCTAAAGTGGGAAAAATGTAGTGTGTGAAAGGCACTGATAGCTGAATTTCCTCCATCTGAGATTCATACTCAGAAATGCTCACTCTTTTATGGCCAGCTATAATACATGCCATTATTTTGATCTGTGATGTTGCCTATATCTGTTGACTTCTTTCCAAATCTTTAAGACCCCCTTCAGAAAAGCTCCGCTCAGCAGAGATTAAAGGCTCCACTCAGCAAAGACTGATAATAAACCAGAAACAGTGCATTAATGCAGGCAGATCTTTTCTCTTTTCTTCCACGCTTGAGGCTCCTGTGAATCGGTCGGGATCTGCCCCCTTTTGTGCAGTGCAAAGTGCACACATGAGCTGAGGTTTGTCTTTCCTGCTGTGCTCTGCAGGGCCAATCCAAAATAGCTCAGGGCCAGATTTCTAAGAATTCAGCACCCACAGCCAGGGCCAAGTAAAGAAGTCAAGAGTGATCTTAATGTAATGAGTAGGTAAGGGCTTGTGGCGTGGGGAGGAGCTGTGTATCTGTGTATGTTTATGTGGGTGTTAAATGATTCACCCAAGGCCAAAGAGGTCCTCAGTGTCGGCACCAAGATTAACCTTTCAGAGTATGGTTTCAAGAGCCCAGCGCTCTGGCCTGGGAACAGATTTTTCAGCCCCTCATTTTCCGCCAGGACACTTGTGATGAGATTTTCAGAGTATGGTGTACATGGGCATGCTGAACTCTTCTGAAAATCTGGCTGCTTTTTGTGGTGTCTCAGTGGGAATGAGGTTACTTGGGGAAGCTCATCCTCTGCCTAAGTGCTGAGCTGTTAAGAAGCCGTCCCTGACCCCGGTAGCCTCACTGGCCTGGGGCTGGGGTATGGAGCCTCTATGCACCTTCAAAGCTTCCCCAGCCACCACCTGAACAAATGTTTCCTACTTCACTGTCAAGTTAATAGCGTTAATTCATTGATATTTCTAAGACAACATGATGATAGAAAATGCTGTTTACCAGATAAATATTACTAGCGCCCTGTGGGCATTTGCAATTCAAATGTGCTATTCCCTGCAGGGACTGACTGGTGTCATTGCTACAGTGTCATTACTGTAGAGCTGATTAGACGGCTGTCAAAGGCTTTCCACTCCCAAGAAACCAATACTTGTCATCAAACAATGCCCTTTCCCAATGAGTTGTTGGGTTCTCTATAGCTGCTTGCTCCCTAGATTGCAGGTCAGGCCTCCAGAATTGGAAGAGTCTTTTAAAAATCATGAGATGATTTTATTCTGTGAATGCCACTTTTAGCCTTTAGCATGTGTTCAGGCCATCTCCTGAAAAGTGTTTTCTTTAAGACCATAAGGACCACAGATTTTTTTTCTTAAAGTGAAAGTGCTGGATAGAGTGGCACCTCAGGAGCTTGAGTTTTGCGTAATGTCAGGAAAGATTTGCAGTAAAATCACACGAGTTGGCAACACAGGGGTTTTCTTTCTGCAAGGGCCAGCACAGCTCAACACGCAGACGTTCCAGAGAGCAGCTCCTTCGCTGATGCAGCTCCAGCTCTACCGATGCCAGGGGAAGGATGCAAATTTACAGTTGCTGAGGATCTGCCACGCTCAGCCTCATTGCTGGTCAGTCTCTTCTGCATTTGAAGGACCACAGAGAAGCACTACCTGATGTGGTGCCTTGCTAGAGACACATGCCAGCTAATACGCAGAGCCGTTAATCGTCTCCCCAGAGAGCTGCTCTCTGCACGATGGAGAGGAGAGAAAGCTGAACCTCCTTTCTTCCTACTCTTCACTTTAGGGGTGGCTGGTGTACAAAGGGAAGTCCTATGGCTTCTGTTCAACACAACAGCCCGAACAGGGAGGGCAAGATTTCAGCATGGCAAGCTGTGCCTTTGCACCAGCTTTTGCATCCAAACAAGCACGAGCTGTGCCTGCTCTATTGCTTTCAGGGCACCTGGAAAAGAAGGCCGGCTTTGGAGACAAAGATTCTGGCATGCTTTTAGGAGGGGACCTTGAGAGCCTGGGCATGGGGGATTCTCTCTGTATTTTGGGGATAGGATGGCTGCTGTGCTGCAGGGACTGCCTTCTGTGCTTTCCCTGCCAAAGTACCACATCACAGTGCTTCCTGGGGTCAGCCCGACAGCATCCATCCAGCCGGCACACACAAAGTGCAGCTTTTGGAAAAGTGAATATAATTTTAAAGTTGGCCTGAGAAGCCTCCATCTAGTTTTCAGGGTTCCAAAATGTTGTTTTATTAGGATTACAGTCTTGTTCTTCTTAGGTTTCAGCAGGCGTTTATGACTGTTACAACAGGAATGAAAAGCTGGGGCTGGAATCGGCATCGCTTTCTCCTGCCAGGCGCAGGGTTCACGGTGGAGGCCAGACATATGTCTTTCTCCCACAGATGCTACTTTTTTTTCTGGATGGGGAGGTAGGCTCTGTCCTCTCCCTGGAAGAGAGGGCTGGCAGCAGCTCTGAGCTGAGACGTGGGGGCTGCACGGGGGACCCATCTGCTGAAGGTAATTGCCCTCTTGGTTCACATCATTCCCCTCTGCCCTTTGCAAAGAGGAGGGACCAGGTCTTGGCAGGTCTGCAGAGAAGGTCATATTTGTGTAGGATGCTGTAGCCTTGTGTTGTTCCCATCTCCTTTCTCCCATGCCCCATGGACACGTTTCCCTGGAGGCTCTGAGGGTTGGTGAGGGAGAGGGCACTTCAGGGCCAAAACCATCTGTGCCTACAGACATTTCCTCCTCTTTTTTTTTTTCCAGCCTGCATTATTCCAGGCCCAATATCATTCCTCTGTCCATATTTCTCTCCGTGCAGGTCAAAATGTCTCCTGAAGTGCTCCTGAGCCAGAGAGGGGTTCTCTGTCTCTGCAGAGCCCATGCTGTCTACATGTGAGAGGCACGGGCAGGAAGGTAAGGGTAAAAGCAGCCCCCACCAGCCCCCGCAAGTCCCCCTGCTATCCTTCCGTTATGGCTGTGCTGATTTGGGGAGCTAAATTCCCTGCATTTTCCCCAGAAATGAAGGAGTTCAGCCTGCCCAAACAGTGCAGCTTGGCGGGAAGAACTCAGCCTTCTTCTTGGGTAATTTTTGGCTACAGGATAGATGGGCCCTCTGCACGGTAATAATTAGCAGACAGATCCTGCTGACTTGGGAAACTCATCTGAGGGTTTGTTTGTGTGTTTGTTGTTTTTATGAGAAGGTCCATATGCCTTTCAGATTTTGTTATTTTCAGAGAGTTGATGATCTGAGGAGCAGAATGAAGAGTTGACATTGTTGGTTGTTTTCTTGGCCTGCTTTAAAGAGCAGATGTAGGTTGGTAGAAGGGCTACAGCTCATTACTTTATACTGGTGGAATTTGAGGAGTTTTATTGCAAAGACATTAGGGCAGCTCATGACGGCACTCAACCCAGGGAGAAAAGAGAAGGCTTTGTACCTGGCGGGTACTGAGCATCCACCAGCGTGCCCCTTCATGTGTTGGATCATATCCAAGAGACAATATGGGAATTTCTGCCTGTAGTTAAAGTTTATGAGACTGCCTGCCTGAATGCACGCGTGTGTGTGTGTGCATGTGTGTAGTGGAACGAGGATCTCTAGCACCATACTTAGTCAAAATCCAGTTTCACCAGTGGGATACGACAGATCCAGCACCAGCTGAATATGACCCTCAGAGTCTGCCGCTGTACCTTAGACATTGTGTGTATGGTGTACACAGTAACTGCCAATGCATGTGGTATGTGATTTATTCTGCAACTCTGAATCTGACCTGGATTTTCCAAATCAGAACGTTGTTTTAAATCTTAAGATCACCGTGTCTAGTAATTCATACGTTTGCTGATCTCTGGGGCAGCTCCAGTTCAATGTTTCTGATTGTTACTCTGAAATGTGTGCTCACTCAAGGTGTTTAAGAAATTGGCAATAGAGTTTGAGCTACAACTTTATCAGCAGACAGCACAGATATTGAGCTCTAAGTGCCTGCTAAGTCATGTTCCTTCTTTCAGCACTCTTCTCCCCCTGCTGAATAACTCATATTTAGTGTTGTTTTTATCAGGTTTTTGAGATTAAGTCTCTCTCCCTTTTGCTAGCTGAGCTCCTCATAAATGAGAGCAAGCAGCCTCATTTTATAACTCTTTCTAACCTAACGAAGGTGTAGCTTCAGAGTTTTGGTGCCTCTCTTGGGGTCCTGTTTGTGAACCCCGCTACCATGATCCTTAGGAATCTTCCCCTCTTTATTCCTGGCCACACTTGCCAGCACTGACCTTTCGTTTACTCCATCCCTCTACTGTCATGATGTTGCCCCCTGAGGTGACTTCTCCAAGTCTTTGATCCACCTGATTTCACCGAGCCAGGCTCCTGTGGCTGACCGTTGCCTAGTTAGTCCCCCTGTATCCTGACCAGCATTTTCACCTGTTTTCCACTGTTATCCCAGTTTGAATTAATCTCATTCAAATACAAATGAGCAGAGAAGTCTTCTGGAAGAATCACCAGCACCCTATACAACATCAATAACCATACTAGGATGTTGTATTCGTCCCTGAGTGATCTTGTGGTTTGCATTATCATTTCCTTAGGTATGATATTCTGATCTTCCTGGTATTGATGATGTCTTTTAACTCTGTGCCTCAGGCCATTGGGTTAGAAATACTTCTACATTTTGCAGCAGAACTGGTAGAGGCAACATTAAATGCAGTCATCCCACGGCTGATACTGAGAATTCCTCCAGTAACCTCCCTTCAGTTCAGTTGTTCTGTCAGTACAACGCGCTATCATCTCCATTTTAGCCAATTTATTATCCTCCTTAAAACACTTCTCTTATCCCTATCTTCTCCAGTTTAACTAGTAATTTTGCGTGGCAACGTATCAAGGGTTTACCTAATATTTGGATAGAGTAGCGTGGTACAAAGGCCTGACATTGTCATATCCAGACTGAAGTCTGTCCCACAGCTGTCTTTATTCTTTACGCAATGGTTCTTCTGAAGCTTTGTATAACATTGGTACTGGTGTTACGAGCCTATGAGCAACGAAGTTGATTTTTTCTCCTTAAATAAAGGCACTGGATTTTCTTTTCTCTAAGGTATGAGTTTCAATATAATAAGTCTTATTGCCAGATTTGCAATTCCATATGCTACTTCTTTCAGTATGCAGAGCTGGATTGACATTGCTTTCTCCCAACTCAAGTACATTCAGTATTTAAGTTTTACTTGGGCAAATGACTTCTATATTTCTCCTTGAGGGACCAGTGCATGCTCTGTATTCTGGGATGTACCAAATGCAGCTAAAAAGATGGAACTTTAACTTTGTACACACGCAGCATTGGACTTCTATCTTTACTGTACACGCATGCCTTAGATATGGGGTTTTCTGCAGTCAGGTAGCATCTCTGCAGCATGTCTGTTGTCACTAAGCTTGTCTGTGTGGTTTTCGCTGGAACAGGCTCAGGTATGCACAAAATGGACATAACACTGTTGGTCTAGCTCCATGTTTAGTGAAGGTAGCCTTTCACTTTCCTGCTAAAGAGAGGTTTTAATATCTGGGGTTTTCATATATTGCAAATCAAGTATATGAAAGGTCTGTTACCTTTTCAGGATACACTGCCTAAGGAAGACAAACTGATGTTAATTTGAAAGTGTGGCTGAAATAAGCCTACGCCTACATCAGACCTCTCTGGATGATAAGGTGGAATTTGTTGTGAAAGGAGGGACTCTTTGTCATGAACTGTCAGAGAGAATAGCTGAGATCCAGGGCAACCCTTCTGCAGACACGCAGAGAAGTCTGTGCCCAGTATGAATATACTGGAGTTATCACAGAAGTGCAGGGATGTTATCCCTAATTGTTTTAACTTTGTATGTCGGTTTAGCTTTTTTTCAGCAGAGGAAAGCTCAAGAAACTCGATCTAAAGGAGATAACCTTCTCAGCTGAAGGAATGATGACTTTCTAGAAAGGATGAAAACTGTGTAAACTTTTGCCAGGTTATTAGCATCTTCCAAGCTAATTTTATGTGGAAGCGTGGCAGAGCGGCAGGCTCCGAGTGTGTCGCAGGCACCAGGATTGGAGTCCCACATGGTGCTACAGGTCATCGGCACCACACGAACCCTGCACCTCTTGGCCCTGAACTAACAAAACCAGTGTGCCCTTAGCTTTTGTGGGTGCTTTCTGTGAGGGTGTGGTTTTCGTCACTGTAATTTTTTTTTCCCAAACAATACTAAAAAAGGGGCACCCTCTAAGCGTGGAAGATAGCTTCAGACTGGAAGTGAAATTCAAATTTTGCTATCCACTTTTGTAGGTTTCTCTCTCTCTTCTAGAGTTACTCCTTGCAAATCTTCTCCCTGCCTGGGAAGTGGTGCCGTAGACCCCTGGCTCTGTGCGGTCACATCATTCAATTTGTACAGAAGTGCAAACCGCAATT
>NW_009633973.1:31452-31774 GCF_000690535.1 Cariama cristata
CCTGAGACTCGCGTGTTAGCAATTTGTAAGCCCTTGTTGCAAAGAATTAGGACACTAGAACATTTCAAACCGAAGGGCTCAGGGGTTGTTTGAGAAAACTCTTGAGCGGTGTTTGTTCCCCAGACCTCCTTCGCTGAAACAGGTGAGTCATTCTGGCTGATATTAAAAAAAAATTAAAAAAACCCCCTCTGCACACACAAACCAACCCTGAGGGCCATGTTGAGCATCAGTTATTTTACCCATATGGCTGGAGTAGGGCAACATTTTAAGCAGCTAAAGTCATATTCTTACAATAGGAAGTATTTAATAATCTTTATAATAG
>NW_009633973.1:31855-45359 GCF_000690535.1 Cariama cristata
AACTTATTCACAGGCTTCGTTCTGAGAATATATGTAAGTGTTGGCAGGACTGGTGACCCATGTAACTGTAATGCAGTGGGTTGCTATAAAACAAGTGAGAGAAAGCTAAGGTTTTATTCTGGCAGTCTTAGTGGAGGTGAAATCAGTGAATCTGCTAGCTGGAGCTATGGGGGTTTTGTACAAAAAAATCCCCACTTGTAATTTTCCCATTAGAAAATTTGCTGTAGAAAAGCAATTTTTAAAAGATCTAGAGGAAACCTCCGCTTTTTCCCAATTTGTTGAGGTTTTCCCACTTTTTCTGCTTGATTTAAAAAGAGAAAAATGAAAAATGAGTTATTTAATATATTTCTTTTTTACTTCTTTTTTTTTCTGGAAAACATTTAGTAAGTAAAGTATTATTTGTGTTACTTTCTTAGGGAGAGGGTTAACAAGTGAAAGTTTTATTTGTAAATGTGAAAAGCAAAACTTTTAAAAGTGAGCTTAAAGCAAGTTAAAAAGTTTAAGGCTTTCAAAATCAAAGTACTCTCTCTTATATGTATTTTTCAAACATCACTCGCTCTTGAGGAGAAGTAACTTTTTTTAAAAAAGTGAATATTTCCAACAATTCTCAAATTGAGATATTCAAAATTTTATTTTTCCATAAAGCCTTTTATTTTGAATTAAAAAACCCTATTTGGCTGAAAAAAATTACTTTCAGATAATTGCCTTCAATAAATCCCAGACTTTCAATGAAGAAACTTCGAAGTTTGCTTAGTTTAACCATTCAAGGTGTAAAATACAGCGTAGCGAACTTGAGGGTGGCAAAAGTTGACCTTAAAAATTTGTTAGAATCTCTAGCCATAGGACTTTTCCTTCTAGGTTATTTAAACACGTAGGTAAAATACGAAAGCAGAAGTGTTTTTCTGTGCTCAGAGAAATGTGAGTGCACTGTGAACGGTGACAGTGAGTGATTTTACAGGAGGTGCTGAACCTGGTTAATCTGTCTTTTGTTCCGATTTTAACAGGCTTTGTGAAGTTTTATGTATGTGTTTGCCTGTTGTTCTCCATCCTTCTTTCAAAAGCAAACCAATGAGACTGAGACTGAGGTGGCCTAAATCAGGCTGAGGCAGATGTTTACTCATCAAAGAGATTATTTTGCAATACTATGCTATCTCTCCAAACAACAACAACATCCCTCGCTAAGGTCCAGGTGAATGGGGGTTGCGTTCTGGGCCCAGAGCCTGGAAGGAAAGGTGAACGTCCATTTTGCATATCCCATTTGTGTGCTAAGTGGCTGTGGTACCTTAAATAGGGCTACAGTGGCAATTAAAATAATGAGATACATAAAAGACACCTGCTTTAAATAAATACAGTAATCTGCCCAAAGCTCCCTGAACGGACTGGTATTCAGCGAGTGCCCTGAACCTGCATACATACCTATGCTTAACAACATAATCATTAAAGAGCAGAAACCTTTCCTTCTAATCCCCCTCATACAGGACAACATGTGGATGTTAGCATATTTGGACTGCTTTGCATTCCTTCTTGCCTGCTTTTGAGAACATACTACATTTTAAAACTTGTTGGGTTCTTTCATGTTTTATTTGACCCTATGTAATTGCATTCCTGAAGGAATAACAGGCTCCCACAGTGATTTATACCCTGTATTAAATGTCAGTTTTGAAGAGACACAGTTAGCAGTTTGGTTTAACCTCCTGCCTTCCTATGTAAGTTCAAAACTGAAGTGGAGCTCAGGATCCAAGGGGAAAAGTAAAAAGATGAAAACGGACTTACAGGCAGCGTGGAATGAGATGTATGTGTTCCTGGCCCTGCACCTTTAGAAGCCACCGGAACGAGAGTCCATAAAGCCATCTCTATTTTTAACTGTAATTCGTGTACTTCATTGCTGCCCTTGACCAGCCGAGAAGGCTGTAAATTAGCGCTGCGAAACGCTCTGCTTTCTCCCGGCAGACAACTGCAGCGTCTCCAACAATGGGCCAGAATATTTTTGCTGCAAAATCAACCAAATCAACCAACAAACCAACCCCCAGTGAGTTTGGCATGTGTCCCAATAGGAAGGTCAGCAAAATAAATTGTCCTTGTAATTAAGAGTTGCTCCTTTGTTTTTATGTGTTTAACTGTGCATAAATAGCAAAGCAGGATCGGTATGTTATTACTGTTTTAAATATTTCATTCCCTTTGTAGATTTCCTTACGACACAGTTAACAACTGCTTAATCATATGTTATGACCTAATTATGGGGGATTCAGTTAAATAAATCTTGATGTAATAGTATATTCTTGATGTAATGGTACTCTGATGGCTGCTTTTATGTGCATGTGTGCATTTAAATGTAAAAGTAAATGCAGCCTACATTAGGATCTGACACATGACTTAAATGATCATCATCTTTAGAATCCCTGGTGAAACAAGCTACAAGGAGACTTCTTGTGAGCAAGAATACTGGACGTAAAAACCGATTTCCTATACCCAGGAAATGAACATCCTAGTGATCGCTTTCTTTAATGTGCAACTGTAATGTTTCATTTCCCAGAAAGGAGATTTAGCCGGAGCTGCTCCAAGGAGGATTCTGTTTTCACGCCGAAAGCAATAGATTTGATCCATCAAAGCTTTGCTCAGGTGAGTTTTCCCTAAATATCTTTGGCAAAGGTATTTCAATTAATGCAAAGCTTTTGTAGGATCAGGCCGGGGGACCATTGGTAGTTGTTCTGACATCGGCGAATGACTATAGTTTTTCAGCTGAAGTAATTCAGGGCATTTCTATTGCTCTCTCCAGAGCCTCACTTGTCCGTCGGATGAATGATGAGTACAGATCTGGTCTGCTGTTTGCCAGGTGGGAAGGCTGACAGTGATCTTTTATTCTGAAGTGAAAGATGTAGGTGATAATGTTTTCTTAGGGTTGGGTTTATCTTGCCAAAGACAGGTGTCTTAAAGTCATGGAATAAGTTGCCCTCTGGAAATGCCTATCTCTGTTGACTGTTCAGGGAGCTAATATGACTAGCGTAGACCTGATGCTTGCCTTTCAGGTAGATAGAGTTAGGTAAGATGAATCCTACCATGTGATGTATACACGGTATTGTGTATCAGCTTCCCGACTTCTAGATGTGCTGCCAGATCACTGTAAATGTTTGTGCCTTGGTGTGAGAGACTCTGGGACAGGTCCCTCACCAGCTAAATACAGCTGGAAGACAAGAATTTTGTGGTAATCTGAGGGTTCAAGCCCATGGGGTGCAGTTAATATCTCAGGAATATAAGATGAGATTGCCTTTCCTAGCTTTAGATGGCAGAATGAGAGGTATCCATCCCCGCACTTGTCACACTTTGTCATCAGCGGAGGGAAGTAGTCATGTCTAATGGGATTATTCCTGACAATGTTGTCAGTCCAAAGGCAAAGGAGCAAGTCTCGAACTTGAACGCCTGCGCTTTGCGAGACTTGGTTCCCCCACATTCACTAGGACCACCTACAGTACCTGTCCACCTTCAGGATCACGAGTCGCCTGTCCCACACCGATCAGCATTTCCTCTCTGGTCTTTATTTTGCCATTTGTGCTACCGAGCCAGGACTGCAGGTTCCATGGGCAGAGCTCTCTCCATTCAGGCATAAACTGGGAGCAGAGTTCAGCTGTGCCGGTTACAGAGTGGGAAAACTTGAAGATGAACTGGAGGTAAGGCCCTCATTCAATGCGCTCTGGTTTAAACAGACCTGTGCGCATGCACACCGTGACATGGCTGTTTGGTCATGATGTCACCTCAGTGGTGATGGCATAGAGGCTATACCCTGGGTGTAAATCCGTTAGCCTTCCTGGTAAGTTTGATTCTAGAAGGAGGTTAACCAATAGCAGAAAAAGAACCTTAAACCAGTGTGACTAGAGAAAAATCAGTTCCTAATCAGCATCAGTGTATCAACATGATTTTACTTAATTACACCCAGCCCTACAGCCAGTACTTGGTCTCAGTAATAATAACTAGGAATTAGAGAACTGGGTGAGGAGTATCTCTTGGATTTCACCAATCTTTTAGAAAATATTAGTATTTTCCAGCCATTCAAGACACTAAAAGCTAAACAACACCAGCAGAGGGAGACAAACCCTGTTACCAGACCAGCCCAGTCTAGCAAGACCTGTAGGATTCACTGTTTTTTTATAAGAAGCTGAACTCGAAACCTGAAGGTAGAACACTTTTTGTGAAATGTTGTGTGCCATTAATGTCTGCACATGTTTAATGAACTGAAGGATAAAGGAAGTTCTCTTAAAAAAAAAAAAAATCTCTTGGTACCATACTAAATGTTTCATTGGCCTGAAATAAAATGTTTCATTTATTTTTGGTAGGATGCATATGGATGTGGATGTGTGTATGCATAAATTATGTTAAAAGTGCAGTTACGCTAACAGTTTCAAAAATTCATTTCAGATGAAAAATCAGAACATTTAAAAAAGATTCACCCAAATATTTTTGCCTTTTTCTGATTTTTTTTTTCCTTTTTATAGAGGGTAAACTGTCACTGGACTTGACGCAAGTAAACCTTTAGGCTTGACCACTCTAAAACTGTGTTTTCCGTTGAATGGGATAGTTATTTGAAACATTTTAATCAGACCAAATTGTGACGGTTGTCCTCAAGTGAGAAAGCAACCCAGACTTCCACAGGTAAGTTAATTCTAATGCCATTTGAAAATAAATTAAAATAATGAAGAAACTGAATTACGAAAGCTTTCTTAAGGTGTAAATGGCAGAAGATACTGCCTCAGGTTGGCTAATTTTGCTCTCCAGATGACACAAAAAAGTCACAAGTTGACCCAGAACCATTTTTCTTCCATAAAGTTTAGTGCCAAAAGAAAATGTTTCCTTTGCTGTGCATAGCCTCAGCCCCTGTCTCTGGAAGAGTGGAAATGGAGGGAAGATGGAAAAAAAGATCAGATAATGAATGTCTTCTGCTTTGCAGCATATTTTTTAACCTTTTCATGTTCTGTTAGGTTGTGAAACAATCTTGGTTTGCTTGAGGCCATAAGATGGAGATTTCTTTCACCATTGAATGATTCTATTTATATTTTCTTCACTAGTCAGATAGGTTGTTTCTTTACTCCTTTGACTGTGTGTCTACGAGGATGATTGTCTGGAACCAATGAGTATGTGGAGAAGCATCCCCTTGTTTGTGTATATTGAATATTGCGTGTGCTGATTCAGGGGGCAAATGGCTTTTTATGGCGAAGGATTGCTTGCAATGGCAGGGAGTTGTGATGTGTTTTTTTAAAAAGCAATTCTGTTGTCCTTTGCATTGGAGGTGGACTGGATAGGTTGACACAACTGGTACTAGCAGAGCTGGGGTTCAAGATCCAAACCCTACACGTGCTCTGGGATTGAGTTGCCCACGTCAGGAGGAGGGGGACCTTGTCTGCCAAGGTTAGCCATCAGTGCATGCTCTGCATACGTTGTAGTTCCATGTGTTTCCTGCAAAACTCTCATTCTGAGCAGTGCGTGGGGTGTGATGTGTATGGCTGTGGCTATGAGACCCAAGGATCTGAAGTGGAGGAAGCCCCCTTAGTCAGATGATGTTCGTGCTGGCTGGGTCTGCAGGCATCACTTCCAGATAGGATGGGATCCATTTGTCTGGGAGTCCTGTATCTCTTATCTGGAGAAAAGCTTTTGAATGGGGTTCAGACATGTCATTTTATAACATGAACCATAACGGAAAACATGTGCAGGTGGATAGGTCTGTAAAAATTGTCCTTTAATCAATTGTCTAATTAGAAATAAATGTGGATGCCTTCAAATGCACTGCCACTGTAGAAAAAAAACAGCAGTAAAAATCTCTGGGAGTGTTCAAGAAAGATTTTCAAAAAAAAGGAACAAAGATAGTTATGAGAATTTTGACTGGCATAAATATATACTAGTAGGAAAAGAGACAGAGAGGACCTTGAGAGTTCATCTATCCCTCTACCCCAAGGCAATAGGATCCCTCACCCTTTGCCTCAATAGTGACAGAGAGTCTGTAGCTCCTTGACTAATTTACTCCAGTGCTCACCTGTCCTTCCTCTTAGGAAATGTGTCTAATGTTCGACCTAAATCCTCCTTGCTGCAATTTAAACCCATTATTTCTTGTCTTATACCCAGTGGACATGGAGAACAATTTATTACCTTCCTATCTGCAACAACCTTTTACATAGTTGAAGGCTGTTATCATGTCTCCCCCTCAGTCTTTTCTTCTCTAGACTAAACAAACCCAATTCTTTCAATCTTTCCTCATAGGTCATGTTTTCTAGACCCCTGATCATTTTTGTTATGGAAATAAACATCCTTTAAATCAAGTTCTGTGAATCAATCTTGTGTAGAAAGGAAGGGAAACAGAGAGGTTAGAGTTAGCATTGGGAACAGGAATCTGGTGGTGAAAGAAGTGAATTTTCTGAGGTCTATTGAGAGTACAGCCTTCCATTCTTCTTCGGGTTTAGGTAGTATATTGAACAAAATTTTCTTTCCCCGAATTTCCTTGGGAAACTCTTTTACATATCCGCTGCTAGAAGGAAGACACTATTTAATTTCCACGTGTTGTATGCAAAGTAGTCTCTGGGAAAGCATTGGGCAGGGTAGCAGAGAGAGGTAATATGGCATGTCCTTCATGCAGACTTTCTAAAATCAGCTTGCCCGCAGTGACATCAACCCTTGTTCTCCAACAAGTAATGTAGGTCTTCCTGAAAAGGTAGTTTAAAAGTGGATCATAACTCTTGGACAGTTAATGCAACCAGAGACTTGACACACAAGATGCTGATGTGTATTTACCTTCTGTTTTGGTTGTAATATTCTCCTTTATTACATGAGCTGCTCAGAGAGCATTGGAAATACCGGTACAACCGTTTCAGCTGCAAAAATGTAATCCATCCAAGGCTGTAGTCCATCTGAAAATCTGTTTTGTAGAAAAGAATGCTCTAAGGATTGCCACCATTTCTCTCTATAAGGGCGAGAAGGAGGAAAAGACTCTTTTTTTGACTAAGAAGGAGAAAATTCTTGCTGCTCCTACGTTCAACCATCTATCAGCGCAGCCATCTACCAGAGCCCAGAAGTCTAAGCCTTGTCTGCTTCATCAGCTCTATAGAGTATTAGCCTCTGTATAATATGACCCTCGTGACCAAATGGCTCAGACCAGGGCGTCCTAAAAGCTTAGTTCTCTACGTCATTTTGACCACTGATTGGATCATGAAACTATGGGAAGAGAGAATAGCTATCCCAGACTAGGCATGCATGGAAGTGTTGGATCAAGGTATTGATCCAGCAGGTCCTGAGCAACCTGCTCTAGCTGACCCTGCTTTGAGGAAGGGGTTGGACTAGGTGACCTCCAGAGGTCCCTTCCAAGCTTGGTAATTATGTGATTCTGTAATCAGGACATTATATTGGTGCAATAGCTGATTTAGGAGAGTTATAATTTAGAGCCAATGACTGAAAATAGATTATCGTTAGATGGACATCCTGGGCCCTTTTGCATTGGATCTTCTATTTTGGGATTCAGAGAAGGTGGATCTAATGCTTCTTATAAAAGTTTGATCTCTTCTGTAGAGTTGCCATAAACTGGGTCTTTGGCACTGAAGAATCAAGGAGTTAAGGAGATTACCACTGTCAACTTAAAAACTGGGGGCTGCAGAAGGATCCAAGAGAAGTTTCCCGTGTTTATCCTCCTTTCCATCCTCAAAACAGCATGGGCTGGGCTGAAGCTATTTTAGGTGTTTTTCTAGATCCCAGATCGTGGAGGACTATGCTGCTAATGCTTCTAGGCAAGCGCACCCTCCAGCACCCTTTTGTTCTTGGTGGTTCGGTTGGTCAATGCATTGACTCACAACTTCCCTGTTCTTCAAAGGTAAGTGTGAAGCTGTGGTAAATCTGGTTTCAGATCAAAGACACTGCAGCCACATGATGTAAAGCATTCAAACAATCACTTTTCTTTTAAAAAATATTCTTCTGAAGGCTTTATGCTGGGTTCAGATATCACCTGTCTTTCCACAGCCTGTATAAATAGTAGAGCCAGCAGGAGCACGAGACTGCGTGCTTTGGCTAACTTGAGAGAAATGTTGTGTGCTAACATCTGATCCAGATTCCTCATTAATGGACACAGAAACATGGCCTCATCGTTCAGCCTGCAGAACAATGAACCTATAAACATAGGACAGCATAAAATTTTATAGAGAGCGCTGAAGGGCCAAGAGCATCTTGGAGTGCACTGACGCACCTTGAAAAAGGAGTTCAGGAACATAGGTTAAAAGAAAACGAGATGGAGTGTAGAAGCTACAGAAGGATAAGTTTCTGTCCTGGCACAGGAGATGCTGAAAAGGCGAAAGGTTTCGTCTTAGCTGGTTTGTGGTACCTATGTGAATGTGAAGTAATCAGTAGGAAGTGCAAGTATTTCTGAGACCTACTGAAAGGACTGTTTTGCAAAGAAACTTCGCAAACGTTCTCTCACCAGAGACCGCACTGATTTGACCTGTCAGACATGTTAAATTTCAGGCCTTGTCCGTGATCAAGATAGCTGAGAGTTCTAACACGCTTTAGCAGAGGTCCAAGATAAACAAGGAGTGGTTAAGAAAAATGCTTTTTGCTCTGTGCAGATTACTAGGAATGGTCTTCCTTTCGCTGTCTGACCCAACGATAAAGGCTTGCTTATCTTCCAAGAGCCAGGCTCTGGAGGATGCACAAGTGCTTCCTCTAAGCAAAGCGAAGGAGGCCAGGGACAATATTTTGACTGAAGTGAGACACACTTGCTCTTGGGATGCCAGTAAACACATGCATTCCGAAAAGCAGTTTTGCTTTGATGAGTTTGGTCGTCTTGATGGGACTGTGTTGTAGTAATAGCCAAGAAAAGGCTCTGGTTTTAGATATTCTTGTTTTTACAAATATCTAAGAAACTCTACTTCCCTTAACTAGTTGTAAATGGTATTGTAACAGAATCAGTCTTGTAACCATTAAAGACAGACTTCCAACATCAGATACAATACTAAAAGTTGCACTTCTGAGACGGTCTCCATGTAATTTCTCCCACATGGACCCTAAAACCTCAGATGCTCTAAGATATGCTTAGGGCTCTGTAAGACACAGGGCCATCACTAATTAGCAAAGACCCTGAGCACATGTTTAATTTTAAGCATGAACTTTTCTCTCCCAGGAGTCCATAGGACTTAAGGACATTAAGTGAATGGATTTAGGGATATGCTTAAAGATAAGCATATATTTAGCTGCTTTCTTGTACTGTGGTTTTATTTGTTTTTACAGGAATAAGAGAAATGAAAGATCTTATTACAGATCAAACCCAAATAAATGTCCAAAACACAGCAGGGAGGCTTTACGTCTTGGTTCAGAGCCCAATGAAGTCAATGGAAAAACACCCCAACACCTCAGTGGACTTCGAGGCAAAGTCCTCAGAGGAGTGATGATGAACCCACTGCAGAAACTTGTTGAATACCTCATGTTTCTTTGCAAGGTTCCCTTATCTCGTATCCAGATGTTGCTAACAAGGATTTTTATTAGCTGCTGAGAAGTACGAGAGCAGCAGTTTTTCAACTCTTAAAATACACGCACATATAGATGAGGCAGAAATAGTTTGCTCTGCAGTAGCAATTATGGTCTGTGGAGCTGTGAGTGTTATTTCGAAAGTTTTCAATTTCTTATCAGTAGAGCCATTTCTTGGTCCCACTGATCTTAAAAGTGTTTGCTCTCTTTCTTTCATGAAGTGCAGTGAGGCAAGTGTGACAGTTCCTAGGGTAAATGTTGCCTCTTTCTAGAGGGAAAGGTTTACACAACAGGAACAGCAGGTTCCTTTGAATAGCATTCTTCTTTTCTGCCTTTAGATCTCTACAGTGTATACAGCAACACCTGGGTTAGAGTCTCTTTTTAGGCGTGCAGGGAAATAGCTGCTGTTTGAGAGCAATTTGGTCTATTTTTGATGTGCATTTCAGGATGAGACAACGCTGGAGATTTCTCCATTTCATCAGCTGAATTTCCACTCATCCAGCTGGATTTTGATCCTATGGTTGAGGCTGAAGCTTTCCTTACTTCTGCAGAGACTGCTCTAACCAACATCAGCAGAACCGCCTGAGCCATCAGCCGTCACCCGGCAGGGAAAATGATCATATGCCGTCTTGTCAGGCTTGTCATGAAGGTAGGTGTCATTAGAATGTACATGTGTTTCTGCTTCCTCCTTGGAAGTCATTTGGGTTGCAGCGCCAGAGCCATGGGACAAGCTTGGTCCAAGCTAGCAAGCAGGGTGCCCATCTAGAGTCTCTGGAGAACTGGTAAGCTAGTTAACGCTTACTTAAGCTGATAATTGCTTCCTCTTCTATTATTACTTGTGTTTACTAGGTCAAATTGACATTGGTCTGCAAGGATGTGCTATGGCCACATCAGAGTACCCATCCAGAGTCTCTGGAGAATTGTCAAGCTGTTTGTACGTGCTAAACTCATGTCACTGCATTGTCTGATGTTGCATATGTTTGCTGGGTCAAAGTGACAGTGATCTACAAAGATGAGCTATGGTCACACCTTCGTTTTGGTCTGGAGAAATATCCTCTGTCACTCCGGGCCTCACTTCCCCGTCAATGGAAAACTTCTGGTGGTACCCACTGACAGTAGCTCTGGGATTTGGTATGCTGGGAAAGGGTCCTGTACTAACCGCTTAGCACTATGCAGTTGTACCGTTCTAAGTTTAATAGAGTAGAAGATAATAAAGTGATATTATTCGCAGCTTGGATGATCACTGGGTGAGCCACACAAAAATCCCTTTGATGTTTTATTCATTTTCGGTATCTTGATCTTTAACTGAGATCTCATTTTAAGGCTGGAGAAAAAAATGCCAATATTCACCAAATTCTAAAATGTGAAACCAAAATGTTGGAGCTGGTCTTTCTTTTCCTTCATGGTTCAGAGATTGCAGGGAAAATGATTTGAAGCATTTTCTTCCTAGAACACCAAAACAGAGCCTGGCTTTTAAATGAGTATTTCTGTCGAGTGCTGAGAGCTGTCCTTTTCTTTCAAGCCATTTCACAGAACTGGAAGACACAAATCAATAGGTAAATGTGCAGTACCAGTACTGTAATTGTTATTTCTACTTTTCTTAGGATGATGATGATGATAGGAAACATTCCTTACTTGTTCCCTCGAAGAGTAATTTCTTCTACCTAGTCCCTGTCTTAAATTTTTGTAGTCCCCTGAACAGAATCTGCAGTCCTTAGTCACATTAAAAAAAAAAAAACCAACACATTACCTTGAAAGGAAAATGTTAACTTCTTCCTGAGTGAAAAAATACTTCTGTTGCTTAAACGTAGGTAATTAGATGGAGAACTTTCTCCAAAGTAAACCTTGACAATCTAACAATCATCTTTGGCTTTTGCACTGCATGGAGTTTCTTTTACATTGTTAAATGCATTCCATGTTTCAGTAAATGACACCAGGCTCACCAGCAGTGACTGAGTGATTAGTTTATCATCCTCTTAGTGCAGCCATCTAGATCTTTAACTCTTTAAGCAGTGGCATTTAAGTCTTGAGAACACCCAGGATCATGCCTGAGGCTTTAGACATTCTCAATTCAAGCAAATCTTGGATATCAAGTGAAAATGAAGGAAAGAAAGTAGGTGGATGCATTCTGATAACACTTTAAACAAGTCAGGTAAGCTAAATTGCAAATGAACACCAGGCTTTTTGCAGAGGAAGCCAGTTCCCCATTCCTGGGACCACTTAGGTCGTTAGGTGTCTGAGCAGCATAAAATTAGACGGAGAAAATCTCACAGCTTACGAAGAGAGTGAAGGGTGACAAATCTACATTTCCTAAGAGCCAGGGATGTGAGGCAGGTTTTTTTTTTTTTTGGCTGGATTTACTATTCATCTCTCAGGGGGCAGTAAAATGAACAATTTTACAAAATCATTGATTATAAAAAAAAATCACGTGAGCTGAAACATACTGTGCCAACGCCCTTGTGCTGAAGTCTTGCTCATGCAGAGATGTGGAAGTACATGAAGCTTGGTAGCAACAAAATGAATGAAGGACCTCTACTTACTTTGGAAAAGAAAGCTGCAGGAGGATTTTCAGACAGAAGGGAAAGACCTTGACCTGTGGGCTGCTGACCAGCTGCGCCTGCTGCTCAGCATCATGGATCTTCACCTATCATCTGATCCTGCTCAGTAACGCGAGCCAGATCACTGTGTGTGCCCTCTGCCATGGGAGACATGGAGCTGATCAGCCTGTACAGACAAAGTGCTTTGGGAGCTCTGTTGCTGGGAAGAGTCTGAAATGTATGAACACAGCATTTACATGCCTCGAGCAACAGAACAAAGCCCAGCCTTTACTCTTTTTTTAGTTTAAAAAATGCCTTTCATCCACTGACTGTGTTTTTTGGTTTTGTTTGGGTTTGGGTTGTTTTTTTTTTTTTCCCAGACTGGACTTTTTGAGTTTTGCTGTTGTGGGTGAAGGGAGTTTTTGCCCAGTAAGGCAAGGGTGATCCTGTGTGGACAGGGAACGGATGATGCTAGGTAAGATAAATTCTCTGTATCCTGAAAAGGGTTGAGAGTGGATTGGGAGCTGCCTCTGAGACAGCAGAGCTGTGCATCTCCTGCAAGCATAGGTACACTAGTTAGGTCTCCAATTTTCTGGTGACTATTGCTTAGCCCCCAGGCCATAGCCATTCTCAACCCTGTAGATACATTCAGGCACCTGCTTTGAGTACCTCTGCCTAGCAGAAAACACGATGGAAGTGATCCGGTTGTGCCATCCATTTCAAGGCACCTCCTCTGTGGTGGTCTCATCTTGGGTTCTTGGCAGCTTACCAGCTGGGGAACCTCTCAACAAGGAATGGTGACTGTGCTGGTGGCTGCCAGTCATCCCAAGAGAGGGAAAAGAACCACACGACAGCTTTGCAAGTCCAAGCTGTCCTCACAGCACCACACTGAGAGAGATTCTGTTAGGCTTACCTTCGATGGCTGCTATTTTGTGCTTTGGATCTGGGGTTTGTCTGCACTATCCCTGACTCAAGTCAATACTCATTGACTCTAAGTCCTCTTTGGCCTTCTCATTCTATCCTCCGCATTTCAAACATCTGTCGTAATCCACTTCATTTTCACCTTGCAGTCCCTCAAGCCCCAACCCCACTCAGCGTCTCTGTCCTTCCCGTGCCCAGCCTGGTTTGAAGTGGAGAGGCAGCAGGATTTTCTGCCCCGCTTTGCCTCTGCACCGAACTGTTAGGTGGGGAAGGAGTGATGATGGGAGATGAAGTGACTTGCTGAGGGCTTCCGGAGGCAGGACAGATGAGACTGTGGTTTTGGCAGCCATGGACTTAGCTCAGTGTTGGGCCTTTGTGAGGAATGTGTATAACCTGATACCACTTTTATAAATGACATTGCACATTTGCTCTTGCAATATTTCTTCAAATTGGGGTGTGGTGTGGCATACAATACCTGGTTCTGAGTCTTGTTGCCATATCAGGTATGTGTACCGAGGGTGGGAAAAAGCAGCAGAGTCAGCAGGACGGAGATGGAACAAGCA
>NW_009633973.1:45371-52544 GCF_000690535.1 Cariama cristata
GGGGAACAAAGAGGTCCTCAGGGAAATTGCTGCAACTTAGTTCTGCTTTCCGTGACTCAAACTGTAACGCCAGCGCGCCCAGGGCTGGTACTGGGAGATACCAGTGTTATGCTAACCCCGGATCCTGCACAAGGAGAAACTACTGGTTCAGACCCTTCGTCCTGAGTCTTCTGTTCAAAAATGTAGTTTTAAGCCTATTTCTCTTCATGTCTGGCTGATGCTGTGCACCTGCCAGTTGCGTCGTTCTGGGTTGTCTTCGCAGACCAGTCCTAGCCTGTCGTGACACCTTGGTGCCTTTGGCTTCGGTCCCCTTTTCTAGAATTGCACTTGGCCTTGCCTTGGCCCTTTGCCCAGACTGAATTTGCCTTCTTGGTTTTCACTTCTTTCCCATATCGGTTTTCTCTCCTGTTCTGTCTTCCTGCCTGTCCTCTGGGGTCTGGCTCTGTACACCCTTCTGCCCAGGTGGACCTCTGTGTGGGTGAGCAGCCCCTCACTTCCAAGGTCCCTTCATACCTGAGAGAGAGTGAGATACTCACTCCCTTCAGACTCACTCCCTTTTTGCCATTTCAGGTTTTTTTCTTCTTCAAACTGCCTTTTAGATACTCCTCTCCTAAAAGTCCCTCTTCTCACTTTTTTATGCACCAGTTCCTCAGTTTTATTCCCCTGTAAGCTGTTTGGTGACTGGTATTTTTAAAAATAAAAATAAGTAGATCCTGCAAATGGCCTTTAACAGAAAGCCTAATTTGCCTGTGGGATTAGACACGCACGGTACACACGTACAACGCTGGTTTGCCCCCATCGTTTGGATAAGGTATCAGAGCGTACAGACTGTCTTTGCATTGAAGCCTGCAGGTCAAGAAATTGGCCTCCCTTCAGTTCACGGGCTGTGTGGCTGCCAGCCAGTAATCTAAAGCCCTGATGACTATTTCTGGAAAATGCTGGAAACCCACCTCTGACTACGTCGTGTTTAATTCCTAGTTTCCAGGCATATTCAGTTTCACCTCTTCTGTATGGAGGAGATTTTGCTTCTGTAGTTTTTGAAATGTCCCGCAGCAATGATTCCCTTCTGCTCTTCTTCTCAAGCGGGTGCGACAGGAGAGTCAGCCCAGGTCTTTCTGCTGTAGATGAGAGGTGACTCACCGGGTGTCTCTCCACAACGTACGGGGCAATACAGCTTTCGTTTCCTCTGCTGTAAATGGAAGATCATACAGAGTCTCTGTGTCACGTTACTCTTCCAGTATTCTCCCCGGGGGCTGGAGCCCCACGGAAATGGTTTGAAAGCCTTTTGTTTGCTGGGTTGGAATTTGAGGACCTCTTTGGAACTAATGTTTATTTTTGCTTTATTTCCGAGAATGGTGCAAAATGCTCTTCCAGAATGGAGGCTCTGACATGCCTTTAATTCTAATCACCTCCTTTCCCCGTTTTTTTTTAATTACTCTTCACTGTTGAGCATATGCTTAGCCACTTGGATGAAGCAGGTTCCTGGTGACTCAGCTGGTGTCACAGAAGCACAAAGCTGAACCTAGACCTTCTGAAGTCCAAATCAACTCCTTCATCATTAGGCCAACCTTCCTTTAGGCATCCCGGTACTTGCAGCACTGCACCAAACCTATTGCCTTTGAACTTCCCAGGTAGCTAAAAACCTCCTTTAGGCTGCTGAGCCAGTGTCTGTGTATGATGGAAGCAGTGAAGGGGAAAATGGATAATTGCTTATGTAGAAAAAAGCCAAAAATGAAATTAGGTTTCACTGCTGTTGACCCAAACAGTGCCCCTGCTCAAGTGCTTTGGGTAGTAGTTGTTTGGGAGAGGGGGTAGGCTTTGATTCTGCTTACAAGCGTTTTTTGTTGCCCCAGAACGGAGCAGAGCAGGTAACAGTAAGTATGTCTCTACCTTGAAAATAAACCCAGCTAACACCTCACTCGTTAGCTTGCTTTATCAATAATAAAACAGAGAGCCCTGCCGCACTGTAGTGAAGTAGGTCCTGCTAAAAGGTTTGTCAGGAAGGACTGCAGGTTCTTCTAGCTCCGTCCTTCTGCTGTCCAGGGCGTTACCCCTTTCATAAGGATTAAACCTGTCGGATACCTGCAGTGAACTGGGTTGTCCTGACAGAGCTGCTGCACTGACACTGGTTGCTTTGTACTAACATCGGCCACGAAGGTCCCACCTTGGTTAGGATCCTGCTGCCCTTAGTATGATTCAGCTGAATATGATGGATACCTGCCTGTCTGTATGTGGCTGTGCGTACACACGTTTCTAGACAAATACACGTTTATAAAAGTACATATGACTCGGAGTGAGAAGTAGGACAGTAGCTTGACCAAGAGTAGCTACAAAGCCCGTACAGCTACTCCAAAGCTACTCCAGCCTCATCTATCTGTGTGTGGAGAAGGAGCCTTTCCCTCAGAAGCGATCGCTTTCTTGTCACGTCCCTGTGGGAAGCTCATGCTCTGTTCATACACGTTCATTGTGTAAGGTGATTCAGTGCGTACTTTCTAAGAACGATCCTTGCTCTGATGATTATTTGTGAGCACGCACTTTGTCACCAGGCAGCTGGTACAAACGAGCCCCACCAGCTTATTATTGCTGGAGACGGAGGCCACGGGGCATGGCTGCGTTTTCCGACTGGGAATCCCTCGCAGGATCCTTCCTCTCTGCTTTCAGGTGAGGATGTTCACATTAACAAACTCAAAATTCATCGATGTGCTGACATTTCCCAGCCCTTGTGATAGCGCATACGAGTAAAGTCCTTTGCTATTGCTGCGAATCAAATAGAGCTGGTGCGAACTATTTTTGCAGCAGTTGTCCTGCTCTGCTTATTTACGCCTTGTACTAGTGTTTGGAACCATTAAAGCTTCTGATGATAGCAGATCTCAAGATACAATTAAAGGACAAAGACAAATGTCGGCACCCCAGAGGTGCCACGTGGTTGTGTGGAATGGTGGATTTGGCAGCGTTGGTAGGCAGCGAGGAAGAGCAAAGCATTTGAAATATCAGAGTCGCGGCCGAACGCAGACAAAGCCGCGTATCAGTGCGAGAGACACACTGAAGCGGTATGTACGCTAAGGGAGCTGCCAACGCTTGTGGTATTCTCAAAAGTATTCATGACTCAACAGATCCAGAACGAATCTGCTTATCTTAGATAGCCATATGGCCGTATGGCGTTCGTTAGAAGAATGATGGTCTTTATTAGTACCAGCTACAATTTCAGAGCAGGAGGAATCTTCTGGAAGTCCTTCTTGCTTCTCAGGGATGAGGCTTTGATTGAGTGGGGAGTAATACAGTGCGGAAGCAAACGTGTGCTAAAGGCAACAGTTCTTTCCAAAAGCTGCATGAGATCAGCGCATATTCTTCTTGTAACATCGATATAGGAAACCAATTGGTGTGTAGAGGATTTTACAACAGATAGCATAAAGAGGTGTTTCTAACCTAGCAGTTCAGGAGAATTTGAATAACAGACCATTAAAATGGCTCTACCTTTATTTTACGAGTTGTGTTGCTGAAGCACTTCCCTAAGACCCCGGCCTCCTTGTTTTGATGCACTGCACCAGCGTCTCTTAAGGAACAACATTTAGCAGCAGAGACCTTTCACTCTCACAGCAGAAGATGGACAATGTACGTATGAAAAGCAAGGGGTGACATTTCTAGACTTGCTCGGTCTTGGGGATCTTTGAAAAGCGACAAAGCGAATGAGTCAAGTAAAAGCAACTGAAGATTCTCCCTGCATGGGACAGTCAACCTTTTAATAGCATTTGCAAAACAATAAAAATCATCCTTAAAAACAAAAGAGCAGACAATCCTACTGTTTCAACTGCTGTGTATCTGATCACCAAAGACTGCCTTTTTAAAACCGCATTTTTTTAATGTTTGATGTTCCACACAGTGGTTTTGTATGTGTTTGTAAAAAGGAAACCTGTTTGGAATAAAACAGCAATCCTGAACCTGATTCTCTTCTTAGCCCAGGAGCGGTTCTAGATGTGGTCCTGACACCTCAGCAGAGACACTTTAACGTGAAGCAGAAATGAAGTCCAAGCTGCGCCCAGTGCTGTGTTTCAGGAGAAGTACGAATTTCTTTCTTCAAGAGAAGGTAGAAAATTCTGGTAGAACAGGCCAGCTCTGAAGCGTTCAGACAAATCATGAAAATCTCAGAGTGGTTGTAAAAAATGTTCCTTTCGCCATTCAGGCGGCTGCGCTTGTTTTCAGCGGTTGTAGTCCGGCTCTTTAGTGAAGAGCTACTTTGGAAAATGTAATCCCTCGGAGTTGTTTGTTCAGTTCCCTCTGTTTTAATTGACATGCTTAGGCAGTTGAAAGGAAAGGGTAGGAGGGAATTGATCTTAGCACACTTATGGCCATCTCCTCCTGTAATTCATGTCATTAAAACATCTCTGACATATGACTTTATTTATTTATTTATGGTTTTAGGCTTGTTTCTGCTCAAGCACAAATCTGGTGAGACAAGTTTTTTTCCCAAGGCAGGTTGTTTGCAAACTTTGGAGCCCCAAAGGTGCAGCTGCTCTAAAAATAACATAGGATGCAAGAACTGGTTTGGGAAGGTCTCTCTCTGCCTGAGTCCAGAGGCATCTCCTGAAATGCTGCCACGAAGGGACAAGTTTGCCTTGTAAACAGAGCTGGCCTAATTTCTAGGGGTGCTGAACACCGACCTGCAGTGCTTGCTGGTCCGTCCTGAGTGCACGAAACCTGGGAACGGGTCAAATGCTAGTGGTTGGGCTTTTATCAGGAACACATCTGGGCAAATCCACGATTACCGGGTTGAAACAAAAGAGAGCAAATAATTGCCCCTCAGCTAGTGACTTCTGCAAGCAGAGCTGGGTACTCGGACTCCAGGAGACGTGCCAGCTCCTGAGCTTCTTGCTGCCACCGACAAAGCAAGTCTTCTGTCACAGTCAAGGTCTGGACATACCTGAATCGCCTCTTTGGCCACTCTGTGCAAGGCCACTCTGTCCCCAATGACCTGGTGCTTACCTTCCAGAGGAGGCCAATGGTCTTGCTGTCCAGGTGCAGAGATTCCCAGATTTTTCATGGAAGTCAGAGACAAAAACCCTGCCAGCCGAACCCTGAATACGGCCGGGACTGGATCACAGGCAAGAACCACACCAGTCCCCCCTCTCACCCACGCGAGACGTGATGCAGGGGGAGGTGTGTCCTGCGTTGCGCATCGACATAACGTTCTCTATTTTTGACGTGCTGGATCTTTAAAACGTTACGATGCTGTGTCTACTGCTGAATTAAGCAGTGTTTGCTTTTCAAACCTTCCACATTTGTATTTTTAGCTCCATTTTGGCATTCACATTTTTGGTTGGAGTATATAACACACTCGGTTGTTTAGTGGATCAAATTCAGCCTATGTGTAACTCCACGGGCTTGAGCAGAAGCTACGTTCAAGGTGAATTACTCTCTACGGGGCTAAGGAAACACAGCTTCTGTAGAAACACATTTCAGCTCCCTCAGTAAATGCTGCGCTATTTCCCTCCATGGTTATTCCCTTGTGGTTTGGGTTATGTATTTACATTTTACGGAATAAATACTACAGCTTTCCCCATGACTAACACTTCTTAGTAACCAATAAGCTACTCAAACACACTATTGCCTCCTACAAGAGCCTAAACCACAGTGCTCTCCGCTGGCTTTCTGTCCCCAGCTGGCCACCTCCTCGCACAGAGGCATGGTTAACCAGCATTACCTAAGCAACTTTTTGGATCTCGGTTTAACCAGCTGGTTTACGAGAGCCGGCACTGGATGCCGTGGGACTGAATTCCTCAGTGACAAACATTTCAAAAGCGGCCGCTCTCTGATCCTAACAAAATCCGAGTGAGGTCTTCAGACAAAGAGCGTAACGTATCGCTGCTGCTCCCACAACGAGGGAGCGAGTTGCTTTTCCAAACCCAGAGGTCTGTTTTAAGGGCAGTGCTATACAGGCCCTTGCGTAAACTTTGTTTATAGACTGGAGTATTTTCAATGAAAATGTTATTTAACTTTAAAAAGTTGCACAGCAGCTACTCCAAAAATTGTTTTTCCTTGTTAAGAATAACACACAGTGTGATACACTTGAAATGGCGATAGCAATATTTCACAAATTTTGATGGATTCATAGTCCAAATACCTTGCTAACAGATGTTTCTTTTAAACTCAGAGTGGTATAGGAATAACTCAGAGATATTACAGTGTCAGCACTGCCTTTTATCTGTGCGTGTCCTTTCAGTGACATCCCTGGGCTTTTCTAATGCATGGGTCAGGTCTGAGCTAAAAAAAAAAAACAAAAAGCGAAATCTTAAAAGACGTCGTATCCGATTGCGTGTGAGTTTTGGGGCAGCGCTGTGAGGAAGCCGGCGCGCGCTGCTGTGGGCTTGCTGGACGCTTGGGCACAGTGGCCCGGTGGTTTGTGGAGAAGTGCTGGTTTACAGTCATCGTTTCTGAGCTGGCTTTTGGTTGTGGCTAATTGATGAACTTAGCAGGTCCTGTGGCCACTCCATGACCACATCTTTTGGTCTCGTAAATTAACTAACTTTTCTCCCTGTGGATGACGGTTTGCCCAGCACAAAGGGATACCCCAGCAGCAAAAAGGGACAATAATTTAATGCTCTGGTGGAGTGAGTTATCTTTATTTATTGTGGGGTCGTTCAGTCTACTCTGTCTCTCCAAGGCATGTGATATCCATCGCTCTTCATTAGGGGGTCTTTCCCAGGAGCTGCCTCCTCCGCACCTCGTTTGTACATCACCCCCAGTGTGTCCAGTTAATGTGTGCCAGTGGCAGACCAGTCTGTCCCCAAACCCCACCTGGGAACAGCCTCAAGCCTTGGGAAGCCTGCCGCTTAGTCTCAACCCCAAAGCTGGCCCAGGGCAGTGCTGGGGTTGAGCAGGGAGCATCCTTCCTCCAGGAGACCCCCAGGCAGGGAGCATCCTTCCTCCAGGAGACCCCTGTTCGTACCCCTCTGGAGCAGCTGGTTGTGGCCACACACAGCCCGTGCTGGCTTGGGAAGGCACCAGCTTCACATCCAGGTGGGGGTCCGGGAACCTGGCCTGGTGGGAAGCGAGGACAGAGTTATGCTGGCCACCAGGGAGGGAAGGAGGGGAAAAGGATGAGAAAATCTGGAGGGTGGGTGGGAACCCAGGGCAGGGAGCAGGGATAATCCACAGGCCCCAGAGCGGGCCGCCAGC
>NW_009633974.1:0-24283 GCF_000690535.1 Cariama cristata
GAAGAACTGGGATGCACGTACACAGGCATCTACGCACACACAGAGAGACATACACACAGAGTCTTTTTTTAAAAAAGGGGATCCCAATGACACACAAAGTGGGTCTTATGGGATATTTTGGTCTAGATGTGGCAAGGTGTAGGACTTCCATACTTTCAAAGAAGAATGGGGCATGCAGTTAGAACCATCTTGCCTAGGTAGAGAAATCACAGCTAAGCTGGGCAAGCCCTTCCTTAGCCTTTTTAAGGGCCCAAGAAACGCTCTGGAAAATGCTTACCTAAGGGATCCCAACCAGGTCATCAGGAGCTCACTGGTCTTGCAAAGGCTGCACATGCTGAAAACGTGACTTTTTCTGAAGCTTCAGGTCAGCAAATAAACACCTCAGATGGGTTTCTTCCCACCCAAATTTAGACAACTGTAGTGCAGAATCTCTAGGTGATGGAGAGGAATAGCGGTTCGGAGGTGGCGATTCTGCCTGGCCTGTATTTGAAGACCAACTGTACGTCCGTTGGAAAAAGGGCCATCACTGGCTTCAGGGTAGACGTGTGTCCTCACAACTGTGAACAAGCTGGAACACAGTTGGTAAGAGTAAAAATCAAAGAAAATTCCTGCCTGCAGGTGGGTAGAGAAAAGAGGCAAGGTAAATTCAGTATGTCGGAACTAAATTTCATTCAGAAAAGAAAGCCGGATGAACAAATCACAAAAGGAAACAATTAGATTGAAAACAAAGGCTAAATTGTGAAGGTGGCTGTTCAGAACCTATCCACAAATTACTCCTGAGCGAGCAGAGGCATCCTCAGTCGGTTTATGTCAGGTGGGGACAGGACACAACAGAGATCCTGTGGGTACTGCGAAAACCAAGAAGTTTTCTACGCAGAGAGGTAGACATATGCTTATGGCATGAATGTGCATATGGACAGTCTCTTGAAAGAAACTGAAGCGTTTCTTAGCAGACAAGATCCCTGGTGCATCCAGTCTGGCATCTTGCCTCTGGCAATAAATCAGACTCAGCATTTCAGAAACAGCTTCCAAAATCCTATAGTGTATCTGACCATTTGTGCAATGTGAAATATAAGTAAGCAAGAGGGAAATTCCTTCGTGATATTTTGTCAATCATACATCCTGGATCATTAGATTTTTATTGCCCTTATCTTAGCATGAATAACTGCTAATGTTGTTACTGGCAATAAAATTAGTCCACACTTAAAAAAATCAAGTTATTGCAGTTAACTCTAACCAAATGGTGCCTACAGTCCAATATCTCTTCTTATTTATTCTACCTTCATCTGAAGAGCAATACACTTCTGTAATACAAAAAATGACAGGCAGGGAAAAGTCACTTAAAGAAAATTTGCTTTTATGTCAGGTTGGATAGTCAATATGACCTCAAACATTGTATGCAGTAGATTCACAGACAAAAAGAAAAGTTTCGTAAAACATCACATCTGTATTCTGATGCAGGTAAAAAAAAAAAGGCTGTATCAGCTTTTTACACCATTTCTAATTATCATACATTAATCCCTTTGAGCTAAGATTTTTAGCTGATCCATTGCTACAAGTACCAGAGAGCAGAAAAAATATGGGGAAGGTAACAAGCTCCAAGGCCAAAATAAAGACTGAAATCGCTCTGAAAGATGCTCTTTGTAATTCCTGCACAAACGAAAACTCCTGCTGTAAAAAGATACATTATCTGTAAGCACAACATACAACAATCACCACTCTGTAATGACGAAATTCTTTTTGTTTCTTTTTCCTGACAGAAAAGTGCTAATTTGTCTTCCCACATCTCGTACAAAAGCCAGGCACTACTTTTTCTAATTTAGCTACATTTCCAGTGGGAAAAGAGGCCATTCACTAATTCTACTGCACCAACGTGCTACGTATATAATATCCATATCACAGACACAATAATCCACATAGCAAACCAAGTGACTATATCCAAAGTGTCTTCAGTGTCTTCAGAAATGCATTGAACTACTGAAAAGACATTGTATTGTGGAAAGCACCATATAAAGCACAGTACTGTGTATTTATTTTGGGCAGTTAAATAAAGGTGGGCCACTAGCAATTGCCTAATCAAACAGACAATGCAAGTTTTCAAGAAAAATCAAACCTGAAAAATTTCATGTCAGCCCACAGAAAGGTTTCATTGTTATTTTTTTAGCCCTCTTTCTTGTCCCTCTCCTAAACAGTGTAGGCTGATATTCAAGGGAAAGGAAAGATAATTCAAAACCAGTACTTGTAAAATTGCATATTGAAATGAAGTGTGTCAGCATTTCCAACATAAAACTGTTTATTAACCTGACAAGAAAAGTTTCAGCACTATTAATGACCTTGTTTTGTTTTTCTCCTACTGTTGGAATTCCCTACGAATATGGCTTTCAAGTATTACTCCCAAACAAAATTTCATTTTCAATTATTTTTCTGTTTAGACAAAAAATTACCTAACTATGCAAATAAAACACCATGCTTCAAGTCAAGTCTGAATCTAAGCATTTTTTCCCCTCATACTAAACAGGAAATTTCTTGGAATAAAAATGACGTAGTTGTATTTAAGGTGCACATAGTTTATTTTAATCATTACCTACCACCTGGAAAAAATAATTAACAATAGAATATTAGAATTTGTGTGACTGAAGTTGAGGAAAAGGATGTTACTGTACCAGACAAAATGAACACAAGTCTTTAACAGTATTCTATCAATATCCTGGTACATCAATCAAGTTATTTTACAGATTAATCCCATTCTGCATCTTTTGTAAAGAAATTCTCTTATATCTCTAGACGTATTTATGACCCTAGTTTGGTATACCTCTGTCAGCAATATTTTGTGTTGGCAAGATGGCGGAAGGATGTCACAGGTGATGGTACGAATAAAAAAGACAAAGCAAGAATTTTAAAAAGCCAAATTACCTTTACCCACATCTTTCAGCTAAAATGATTTAGAATATGGATCTAAACCCCCTTCTCATACATATTTTGCCATTCCAGAATAATGAAGAAACCCTGCACAAATTGGAATATTTGATTATCAGACAGTTATTCGCCCTTCAATTTTGATAGCTTGGATGAAATAAAATCCTTTGTCCAGCATAACCAGTTTGTGGCAGTTGATTCTGTGGACTCCGGCATCCCCACCCTGTCCATCAACTGCACGTTCCACAGCCTGTTTTCTCTTCTTTTCCAATTCTACAGCAACAGGTATGGCCTGATTCTGGCAGGACATGAGGGGATATGAAGTTTGCCAACAAATTTCTGGAAGGCTAAAAGGTAATGGAGAGGACACGGAAAGTGAAAATCATTGTGTTGATTTAATATTGAAGAGCAATATGTAATCAGAACACATTGTTCAAATACAGCATTAGGGCGAGGCATTTAACATTCTTTGCAAAAGTTCTGGGGAGAAGATACTATTTTTTTCAGAATAAAAAGGTGACAATCAGCTATTCTCTCTGCTAGGCTTCTTCTGCTTAAAAAAAACCCATGAAGGTTTAGTCAAAGAAGATTTTCCATATGATTTATAGGAGCTGAAGAACTCGACTCAGCTATTTTCTCTGCTAGGCTGCTTCTACTTAAAAAACCCCAAACAAACGATCAAAAAAACCCATGAAGGTTTAGTCAAAGAAGATTTTCCGTATGATTCATAGGAGCTGAAGAACTCGACACAAGTTGTGCTGAACTGGATTCTTCAATCTGTCAGTGCCACTACCAGTGACTACGCAGCACTGCCTCTGTTCTCGGGGCAGTGGACTATGATACTTTATTTCATACATCATTTGATACTCTGAAATGTATAATTCTACATCATACAGCTAGCAAATTGCCCTGCACAGCACTGAACATGTGGTCTGATCTTGTATTGTAAGATTGCCCACCAAGGTAAGTAAAAAACCAACAGTTTGGGAAAAACTAGGTAGTCCCACTTCATTGCTGGGCTCAGAACAGGGAAAAAGGTTTAAAATCTCCTCCCCTTTTGTTCTGGTCTCCGAACCGTTCTACGCTCAGCAGTCCCCAAAGTTCAGTGAAGCAGTGGTGCTTGTGCTGATTTCATTTGATTCCTTCTGCAAGATTACCTTAGCACATCTGGTAAAAATTAGATAAACAGATTAGTTACAGTTCTGTTTTCAGTTAATTTCTTGAAGCTGCTGCCCTCGCTTGTCTGTTGCAGAGGAAAAGCATAAATTTCTGATGGGAGCAGAGGTTCTCATTACTGGCCCCAGCTAGGCATTGCGCAGCCAGTGTCAAGTCTAATCGGATTTCAAGAACTCCAGGTCCATAACTGGTGACAATGGTAGTGCTGCTGGTGCTGCACCTCGGCTGAGAGCACTGCTCATCCCATAAAGAGAGGCTCTCGAAGCCACGAGATATGTCACACGCTTCCAGTTTTAATGACACTGTAATCAGCCTAAACCCAGCTACGTTTCCTCTCTATTACGCTACGCAAAATTATTTGGCGGTCTACAAAGCAGGCAAAGGACTTCTTAAAATGCTCAGGCATGAATATCTTCCAGGGTTTTAACTCTTTAATGCTCTTTTTTCCCCCTTACTATGAGGCAACTGATAACTACAGTAGGCTGCTTTAGGAGAGCAGACAGAAAAGTAAACTTGTTATTTTCTTCAACACCTGGCAGCTGACTGGCTGCACTGGATGGGAATCTTCTCCCACTTCCAAGGAAAAGAGGACTCTTTTCCCACTTCCAAGGCTGAGCAATGCCCAACTTCACGTAAGGACAGGACACCGCTGCTTTTTGGCAGTTGAGAAAAATGAGTATCAAGAGTGGCAAGAAAAGTTTTAAACATCCAACCTGCCTGGAAGTCTGGCGTTTTTGAACAAGGCTGCAACACTGGTGGCAAGTGAAGGTGCTACCTCTAGCAAAGCCCTTTGTCACTCCCTTTGCTGCAGCCCCTCGGGTGGGAGCCGTCAGGCGTTCCCGGGGCACGCCGAGAGCAGTCCGTCTTTCAGGAGAGACCGCTCCCTCCGCGTGCTGCAGGCAGCACCTTCTGCCCCTATAACTTTCAGGTTTCACTTATATCCGTCATCCTTGTCTCTTGGGACTTCAGCCAACTGAAGTGTTTATGACATTCAACTGCTGGGCTAAAATATGTAGATGTGTGTATACACACACACATATATAACAGTTCTGTCCAATTTCCCTAAATTTAAGGTACAGTTTCTGAGGATATGTATATGAAACATCAGGATATACTAGGTATCACAGTTGCTTTCCTTGATTTCCACAGAATAAAGAAAGCTTTGTTTATGATTTCAGCCATGAACTACCTGTTTCCACAACAGCAACGTCCTTGCCTGAGTTTGCACGGAGCCTGACATCAGAACGGAGTTCTGCTCACCTCGTGCAGAAGCCCCTCACAGTGCATCCTGAGAATGAGAAATATGTAGCCAGAACAGAAAAAAATTCACCATCTTCCTTGCATTCAAGTTGGGGTTTTAAAAAAAAAGAAGACTGAGTCTGGATTGCTAAATATTAAGGCCAAGGAAGGTGCAGTTGACGTGATTTGAAGCTGGGGTTTCAATTTCAAAACATTGGCAGCTAAAAGCTTAAATGAAGATGATCAAAAGCTGTCAGGAAAGGGCCAGTTCCCTCCAGGAGGAAATCATAGCAGCTTCTAGGCCCACAGTGTTTCCTGGCTGTCACAGCAGAGAATTTGGCACGTAGTCCTTACAGAGTGGGAATCCAGAAAATAGCAAAGGTAAGACTTCTAACACCCTGTATAAAACTCCCTGTTGTTAGGAGTTTTACTTACAAAAAACATTACAATGCCAAGTACACCTGTTTCTGTTCATCCTCATCATCATCATCTTCATAATTTCTTACATCGTCATGTAAGCAAAGGAAATGAGGCACATTTTGGGTGCTGAACTTTCATCCATAATTTCCTATTTGAACACTTGTATGTATACTTTCTCTACACAGCGATAGTACAAATATATAAATATTACATACACATGTATATATATGTGCATGACTAGATGGGTGCTGACTTAAACAAAATGCAAATTAATGCTTAGGTTCTCTGCTGTTGCATTTTCCTTTTTCTTTTCAGAATGATGACTTGCACTTCAGAGCATCATATTCCTGTATACTGGAAAAGCACTAAAGCATTGCACTGTAAGATAATTATAATCATTACTAGTTCCTGGTTCCCTTAGATGGCTAATATTTTTTCTGATTTCAGAAAATATTCTGATTCATAAGAAGAGCTCTTAACACTCTTAGGGTTCAGATAGAAATGAATACAGCCATTTAATTAGTTACTTTTAATGAAGAACAAAGAATTTATATTTTCTATGATACAACTGACTTTAACTCTCTTAAAACATACCATGCCATTTAATCAGATATTGACTGGAAGGCATCCCACCTACAGCTATCGGAAATGTTTTGAAACAACTATTTTGCAGCTGTGAACTGTGGCCAGTGAGTAAACGTCTATTGAAGGAATGATCTCCATTACAAGAACTTTTCTGGGCTTTTTGCATCTGCCTGACCATTTCTGCTCCTGTGCCAAAGCTGATCATGATATTGCCATCTGAAGGTCATATGACTGTGTCTGAGTTAAATAAACAGCACATTTTCTGCCTTAACATAAACATCTCATCCCCACTGAGATGAATGTTGTAGTGTCTGTGCTGGGTGTGCTATGGCTCAGCTGATCCACCTCCATTCCAGGGCAGGAAACGAGATCAAGGAGAGAGAAAGTAGCAGAAGCATTTATTCACCTCCCCGTAATTTTTTGATCTCAAAATAAATAATGACATTTGACCCTTCTCTGGGACAACATCGAAATTAAGACACATGATGATCTTTCTTGTGCCTTCCCCTTGAGGTGACCACAACTGCTTCTCACAACACTTTTTGACTCCCTTTTCCCTAGAAAAAAAGCCATCCATAAAAGTAATAAACCTTTCATCCCAGCTCACTGAGTAGTTAACCCCAATTCTATCTAATTAGGGTCTTTTTTCTCCCTTTTTCTTCTTCTTGGGTCAGGGGAGAGTTTATAAGCCGTTTACCGGAGGGAGGATGGAAATCTCTGGGGGAGATGGGTTCTCTGCTCGGAGCCTGGCGAAGGCGGGGGCGGGGAAGGACCGCTCACCCGGCTGCCGTGCTCATCCCTCGGCTCTGCCCGTGCCCAGGGCGCACATCATCCCGCCGCCGAACTGAGAAAGCAAAACGTTGGATTTCGGGGGTATAACATGAGTCCCACAGCCAGTGTGTTGGACAGCAGGTATAGTGTGCAGCCTTTACGTGATTGTACAGTCACATTTGTTCTTCCTGGGTCCTTTCCAGATGAGATTTACATCAGGTCTCGAAAAAGACGGAGAGTTGTAGCCATTTGCTCAATTGTATCGCAGGCCATATCTTGTTGAAAAGCAGGGAAAATCAGAGTGTTAGACTGTACCAATTCAGCCTGTTGACAGCTGAGGAAAGGGCCCTTCCATTTTACAAAGAACCCGGTAATTAAAGCACGGCACTAAGAGCGCAGAGGAGGCTGTATTCCGAGTGCTGGAGTACTGGAGATGTTACCATTTGAAAAATGCAAACTGTCTAGGAGAAAAAAAAAAAAAAACTAGAAAACTGACAGAGCATAATCTGAGGAAAAAAAGAAATCTGCTTTGGTAGATAAGACCCAGGGGCTCTTTTCTAAGATAGAAAAGACAAGGTTTTAAGATAAACAGCCCTGCTTCCTGCTCCCGGTACGGGTTCAGGCGGTCGGACGGCACGCTGTCTTCCTCACCTGCCTGCCGCTGATGCGCTGACCACCGACCCACCAACCTACCGTGTTGGTTGGTTTGTGTTTGTCCCCTTGTTTGCTTCACAAGCCCTTGATGTAAATCCGATAATTCCACAGTTACAGGGAAGATAATGTTAACGTAAAAGACAGATTCCTGCCAGTATCAACTGATGCTGCTTCAGAGCAAGCCCTGTGTTTGCTGGGCATAGGCACAAAGAAATCATACTGTACTGGTGTCCTTTTTCCCAGCGCATACCATTGGGGTGGCTGTGGGGCATCTGTAATTCCAATTTAGTGCAGGTCCACCAGAGAAGAGTTTGACCAACGTGTACGTATTCATTCGAAGAATGGCATTCCCTAAATCTGTCTGTGGAAACTATTTTAATCACCCTATCAAGTTAATACTACTGGCAATTCATTTAAAGAAAGGAAATACCATGTACAAAATATATTAGGTGAAGTTTTCTGGCTTGTGTTTTTCAGGAAGTAAATTCTGGCCTTTAAAGTCTGTGACTCCATGAAGATGGAATGATTCTCTTTCACGACAGCACACATGTGTTCTTAAAATCATCACAAATGCCCAGCTTTTATATTTACAGTTTCCTGAGAACTTGTTGTTCAGTAGTGGGATCTCTGCAGATAACCTTAAAGTGAATACAACTCAATTTTACTTTAGGGCTTATCAGATAGTCTTTTAAGGAACTTTCTGTTTGTCATCATGCACAGCTTCCACTCACAGGATCTTGCAGGCTTCACAACAGGGCTTTGGAATTTTTAAAAGAAAGATAAAACAGGCAAACAACAGCAACAACAAATCCCAGCATTTCTTCCTTAATGAATTATTGCCCGTAAATCTAAAACTGTGGTACTTCTGATTCCATAACAGAGCTGAACTTCTGGACTATTTTTATTTTTGGGATAAAGGTTCTGACCTCTTGAGGTGCTAGGGTTTTTAAGGGACGCAAAGTTTTACCACACCCTGTAGAAGCCGAGAGTAGTTGATGACTTTCAGAAAGTATTTTGCAGTTTGAAATAATGAGCTCAAAGAAAAAAAAGCAAAATGTGGCTGTGCTGCAGAGCTGAAGACAAGATGGTAGAGTGGGTTTCTTGTACACTAAGTTTTATTTGGAAGTTTAACGTAACTTTGGCTTGGTTCACTTTGCCAACTTTCTATGTCATATATGTGTGTGGTCCCTCTGTTATCTAGTAAACTACAGCATCCTTGCTACCTTTCTTCTTTGAATTGGCATCCTCTCCAACCCACTATTAAAACCTTCAAATGGGGTAAGAAATCATTTTTGCTTGTTTTGCAGAGGTATGGTTTTCATCAGTAGATATTGAATCCTTCAGTCCAACAAGCTTCTTGGAGAACTCTTGTCAAGATGGGAACTCAGTTTCAGATGCTTCTTGAAAAATATGACAGCTGCCACAAAACAAAACAGCATGATCTATCATGACAGGAAGGCGAGATGATAACTGTCACTGAGAGGCATATCAGTTCTTCACATAGGACTACCTTATATGAAAATTATTAAAGTAAGGCACCTTTTAACATAAATTTCGGAAGACTGAAATGGCAGCGGCACCATACAGTGCAGAGTTACTCGGCACCTGTGCAAACCTGGGAGCTGCCATGTACTCACAACAGCTGGGTCACTGGAAATGGTTTTGACCTCTGGGATGCGCAGACATCTCTAATAAAAAATTTACAACAACCTTAAGCACCGAAGCACTATCTGGCACTCTGCCTTTTTATTTTGATTGTGAATTTCTTCTGTGCTAATGCTAGCTAGACATTTTCCTGGAGAGAAGACCAACTTTGTTATTGCACATTTCGCTCCTGTATAGGATGTCACGTGTTCCAGCGATTTTGCTCAGACCATTTTTTATTCCTCTTTCCTACACAAATGAAAGAGCAGGGTTTTTTCCTCCATTATAAGAAATGTTCAAGACAGTCCCTCGGTGGCATGTGGGTCTCTCAATCACCTCTTCCACTCAGTCGCAATAAGAATGAAATGCCAGGATAGATGGTGGAACATGAATTGGGAAAAGCTGCAGGGAGGCAGAGCAGGTTTTGCTACGCTATTGCAAACCACTGGAGCACAAGCGGAATCCCTGTTCCATCTATTCATCTACCTGGAGAATGTATATCTTGTCAAGCCAGCTGCATAAAGCTAATCAACTCTGAAACTGGGCAGTGAAATACTTGAAGTTTTAAATATATTCATGAGGTTATGATCAGGGAGGGCATCTATTTTGCTGAAGTCCCCTTTCCCTATCTGTTTATGCTCCATTAACATCCTAAGCTCTTCCCTTCCAAAATCCTTTCATTTTCTTGAAAACATCCAGCCTGGGACAAATCCACTAAAAAAAAAAAATCTTAATTGTGAATTTCATCATTTTTATGGCTAGATCAGTGCTTATTGATGGAAATGCTGAAATTTCACTCTGGAGTAAAGGCATGAATTCTGGCAGGTATAACATTTTTGTCTCTTAGCACTGACAAGGCTGAACTTGGCAGTCTTGCAGAGCTCAAACTCAACACGTGAGCATATTCTGGCATGAATGGAGGTGAGAGACTGAATCCTTGCAGGCTAAATTTCCTGTTTTAACTGTGAGGAGAGGGAAGGGAAGATTCATTCATGTTCATATGGCATAGCACTTGCCCCAGGACCCATGCAGTGCTGCTTTGGCCCTGGGACAGCGTGGATAATCAAAGGACCAGGATCCTGAAACAAAACAGAGAGAGACAAAATGACAGCGCAGACAGCACCAGAATTGGCCAAAGGTGCTTGTTGAATCTGCCTCTACTCGTGGGTCACCCAAAATTAATGTACCTGGGGATGAGAAGGCATAATTGGGGTTTGGGTGCTTCCAGAGTCATTGGGGGAGGCCGATGGGCAGGAAGGTGACCTGGGCAGCTGCTGTGTCGTGGATGCCACCCAGCACACAGGGGTTTGGCTGCTTTTGCAGCTGTTTCTGCAGTCTGGCCTCGCTCCTTCCCTCTCATATAAAATTACGAGTATGCTGTAGCTAACACCTTCTGCATATTAACAGGTGAAACCTGACAAGGAGCACAAATTCTTGCCATGTCAGAGGGTCGTGTTGTAATTTTGTGGTCAAAAGCCACAGACGTCTGTAATAGAGTGAAGCTAAATCAGAAATGCATGTGATGTTTTTAAATGCTCTGTTTCCCCTGATCTTGTTTGTCACATCTCACCCTATCTAAATACAACTTTGCTTTTTCACCTTTTCCACAGAATCTTGTTTATTAAAGGATGAGGTGAAAAGTTTTTAAGAACAGAAAAACTTAAGAAATCTCCTCTGGAGCTGATCCCCGTATCTCTAGCACAATTTTCTGTCTCTGGCAGTGGCAACAGGAGCTGTCGTTGAGGACACCATGGGAGCCTGGTTGCTTCCCTCCGTCTGCTGCCCGACACTTCCTCAGCATCCATGTCTGCTGTGCCAAGGACCACGTGCCCCTGCCTCATCCTTGTAATATCCATCCCTGAAGGCACCTGTTTGCACGTACTGGTCCCACCTGCCCCCCTCAGCCACCCGTGGTGGACCTGGCGCTCCGGAGGTTCACTGCCCACAGTGGGAAGAGGTAAAGCTCTTACTGCTCCTCTCAACTCCTACCAGGCTTTGTATCCACCACCTCCACAGTTACAAAACATTTGTCATATCTTCCCTCATCTCTCTCTTCTCCAAATCTGAAAGATCCCAGTTTACCTTTGGAAAAAAACCAACAACAAAACCGAAATGAAAAGAAAAATCCAAACCCCAAGTCCAACCCAAGCTCCCTAACAGAATACAGAAACAAGAGTTTTTTACGCCTGTTCTAAGTGGCACTTATCTCACAGTGCTTTTACAAATATGCAATTTCCTTGATTTCGTATAACAACTGCTGGTTTTCTCTTGTCTAAAAGAGAGACTATTCAGAGCTATTATTTTCACTAAGATAATTAACTAAATAGTTATATCTGTAATTCAGCAGCAATTTTAATATCTTCTCGAAATATACAGTATCTCTTCGGGCATTCTCTTTGTTTCATCCTAAAAATTTAATAGTGTCACGTTACATTAGGAAAAATATGGTGCAATTATTGACAAAGACTTCATAAGAGAGGATGATAGCAATAATACCTGGGGGAAATTTCTGTTTCTCTAAGTACAGAGACATAAGACAATAAAATCAATGTGATATTCATTGGAACAAATAGATTTTTGAAACAAAAGAAGAATTTTTTACAACAGTCTGATCTTCATCAGAGTTTTCTTCCCTTTGTTTAAGATGGAAGTATGCTTAGGGGAAAAACTGGATAAGATACTGGCTCTGGCCAAAATGTGTGTAAAAAAAGACTTCTAATCAGCTACAGATTTTCTGCTTCATTCCCTGGAGCTGAGTGGGGGATTATAGATTGAGCCTGTTCTGTCCCTATAGCTTCATGAAGAAGAATCTTTCCCCTTAGCCTCAGTGTAGCTTTCCAACACAGATACGTATGAGTTATGCACAGGAAGGGTGGAAGTACAAATGCCTTTGCAGCTCTTAACACATGTTAGGGGGAGAGTTACCACTTGGACTGATTCAGCATTTAATGTCTCCACAGTTAAGTAATCCTCAGAAAAGCTTGCGAAGGAGGGAGCTCAGTTTTGCAATAGTCAGTTTACAGATGGAGAAACTCAGAACACAGGTAATCAAGGAAATTACTGCAGAGTAAACTTGGCTGTAAATTACACCATGCCCTACTACTCGATAACTTCTGGACATCGGGCAAAAAATTTTGAAGACACTTAGCTGCACAATTCATCAGGAACTTCAGTCTCACTTTAGCAAATAGCTTTTTCTATTTTACAGACACTTTCCAATTTGTAATTTCAGTAAGAGCTAGGCAGTCAGCTCTTTTTAAAAGCTCTTTTAACACAGCTTGCTTGTGCACTATTGTACATATTACTGGTTTCTCTTCTGCGTATTTAGTAATAAAATTCCTTCATGTCCAGTGTGTGACTTGTCAGAGGATTGAGAAATCTGTGGCAGAGGCAGGAGTAGAATACGCAATTTAGTGTCTAGTCCATCCTTCATGCAATCAACTACCGCATGTATTGCACCTATATTCAGTTGTATTAGTATTATTAATGACCAATTTAAAATACAATAGGTGAAGGAAAGTGTGATGAATGTTTATGGCACATGACAGGTTATCTTTTAACTTACTCCCTTGCAGAACAGTAGGGCGGTCATATTTCTCATTACATTCTTTGCCTTAGTCATTAATTGAACAGACCACTAAATAACAAGTCGGGAACATTAATGGTTTCAATGTTAGCTGCCTTTCCAGAAAGCAAGCATATTCCTGCTCTTTTTTCCTGTGTTTTGCACATATAAAAACTATTTTTCTTAACTGCTGTTCAGTTGAAGGAGTCTCATTTTGCATTTTTCAGAGCTGTACTCCTTTAAAAATTACCCTTCTAAGTGGGCTTCTGTCCATTGACCTGTTTGGAACCAATTGAGGCAATGGATTATTTGCTGCTATAGATTAATGTTTGTGGTTGTTCCTCCCCCACAACCCTTTTCCCAACAGCTACTCAAGACAGTAGCTAAATAGTTATTAAGTATTCATGAGTTACTCGTATGACCTACTTCTAATCTTTATGTCTTGTATCAGGCACAGTTTCATCACGGAGAGGCAAGGGGCTGCAGTGAGGAGACTCCACTAATTACAACACTGCTTGTAGCTCGTTTCATGTTTTTATTTCAAGCCCACCTTGCCATTGCACCTAATCGAAAGAGGCATATGTTAGGCCGCGTGTTTCAAAGATGGACATTAAATGTAAGAGATCTCAAAATGATTAATTAAGAATTCAAAGGGGAAGGGAAACAGGAGAGAAAAGGTGCTTACTGGAAACATTCAGGAGTCAGGCACTAACACAGTCTGGAACTCTTAGGGTAATAACTCGACAGCATTGTCATTGTGAAATTATTTTTATCTGATGAATTTATTTTCTCTCCAACTTGGAATCATGTTGGGAATTATCAATCTTCAGTTCATTCATTTTCCCTCTGAAAGCCGTCATTCTTCCCGTATAGGAGTAGACTAGAAATAGTCAAACGAGCAAGATCAGAACTTCTGACCTTTTGATGGTTGCATGCCAGTCAGGCTTTTCTGCTTCCACTTCCTCCCTCAGACTAGTCGGCAATATTTTTTTAATTTTTTTTTTTTTTAATTTCATTTAACCAATATTTCAACAGATGAGTTTGCAGAAGAAAAATGTTGCCATAATGGCATTTTAAAAATACCTCTGGCAATTGCTGATATGACAGTACCTCTTTTCCTTCTCCTTCCCAGATGGGCAGAAACTTGCCACTTTTTTTTTGCCTAAAAGTTTCCTACCACATGATGCTGACACACATAGCTTTTTTTTTTTTTTTGCTAAGAACATGCTGAATCTGTTATTTTTAACCCTATTCCTATTCTGAAATAAAAATAAAAGCAAATGACAACCTGCAGTTGTTGCTCTTCCTATAATAATTGGCTTGCTCAGATTTTCCCATTACACAAGTTTAAGCCCAAAGATGCTGGCACTGAATTAGTAAATGTCCCTGTATCTGTAGCAATGCTGATTTTCCCTCTCAAAATACTCTAAAGTACCATGCTGACTTAGGAGGTCAGTCTTTTATGTGGTGGAAAAAGTTATGTTTCAAATGCTTTAGAGTGAGGACGGAAATGGAAAGAGATATTCCACTTTCGCTACAAGTGACCCAGTAACTCGGCTATTGCCCAAGCCATAAACACTTTTTCCGTAGCAGCCCTTTTCAGAAAGCATGAGCTCAGTCTGGCACCACACTACAGGAGTAGGTCCTGTGCCAATGGTCTTCTCGTAGAAGATCTCACCTGATGGTTTGGCTACCTAATACCTGTCAGGAGGAAGTAATTCAGATGCAGTCCTTTCTAGGGTTTCCTGTCGACTTCCTTAGCATATAAGCTTTCACTTGTACAAATCTTCTCCAGATTTCTAGAGAGACCTACAGGATTTAAATCGCCATGATGGGGTCAGATGTTTCACTTTCATGATCCTTGACAACTAGCTAAGCATTGCAGATTCTTTTTCGTGCGGCTTGGGTTTCTAAGTGCTGTTATCACAACAAAACTATGGTATGTCATTTAGGCAGCTAAATGTTCCTTCCATTTTAATGATGTCGTAAGCATTCTGCTTTATAAAATACCAGGCTTCTTTTGCAAGATTTCACATTTTCTGTAATACAGTCTCCTGTAAGGCATTTCAAACGGGCTTTCTGAGTTAAGTCCTAAAAATAACCAGCAGTAGTTATTAACTGAAAACCTGAGCAATGAACTTCAGGCATTTATTGGAGAGCGTTTGGCAAATTAGTTGCCTGTTGGATTCTCTGTTACTATAACAATCCCAAATGTGAATGAAGATATCAAGTGTTAAACTGACTGAGCTAGCAAGCTGGCCACTTAGGGATAGCGGGAGGTTACTTCTCTCTCCTCCTATGGGCAATGGGTACCTGAAGTTGGGGCAAAGAGGCATCTAAGGGGAGGTTTCAAAAGAGGAAAACATCACTCAGCAGATATGGATTAGAGATAGTGACGAATTTGTCAACAATAATTTATAAAATACTTTTCCCAGTTTTCTTCTTTATAAACTGTCAATAAAGAAGTGAAATTCTTCTATTCATTTGTTCAAAATGCCTTGGTATTTCCTCAGAGATTCCCCTTTGGTCTGTATTTCTTTCATGCTAAGCTTATCATTCACTTCCTACTATCCAAAACCTATGACGCATTGTTAACCTTAGCCACACAGAACTATTTCTGTCTTGTGTCAGATGTTTCATGGGCATAACATCTGACACAGGAATCTTGAAAACAGAACAAAACTTAATCTATATTCTCCAGTTCCATTCTTAAAGGTCAGGGATCAGGGAAGAGGCATGATCATGTGTATATCCCACTGTTTATTTTTAAAGTTTGTGTAGCTACAAACAACAATACACTTTCATTGTGCAAACAGATGAAAAAAATTAAATGAACTGTCTGGCCAAGTTTAATTAAGTTTCCAATCTGAACAGTGCATTCAAAAAATGTGTGAAGTTAGCACTCCTTTTTTGCAGATACTAAGCTTGTTTGCTAGACTTGCTGCGGAAAGTGGGCAAAAAAACCCTATGTGGATGAATGTGAAGCAAACGCATTAAAACAACTGGAACAGTTCTCTGCGGAAAATGCGTGCTCAGCAATAAGGATAATTCATTAATATTTCCAAGCTAGGAAGAGTTGGAGAAGAACCCACTTGGAAGAAAACCAAGCTAGAATACGCCCAATTACTGGGCCTTAAATGCTTCCAAGATTTTTTAGAAGGTTGCGCTGGTTCATGCCGACAAGTGTTCCCTTTTGGCATCCCAGCCCTTCCCGGGCATCCCAGCAGCGCATGTGTAAGAGCGTAACCTCATCAGCCCAGGGCACCAGCCCAGCCTTCTCCTGGCAGCTCCGCTTCCCAATTGTCTTCACTATTTATTATTCACCCAAGAGATAGCTCACACAGAGGCATCAGTAATGTTCATGCAGCTATTTGAATTGCCTTTGAAATAAAGTTGTCTGGTAAGCTACAGGGGAAAGAGAAGGATTAAGGACAATGAAATCATACTGTTTCATAAACACATTGTCATTACCTTTAACTTAGTGCACTAAATTGCAGCAATATGTCATAGTGACACATTTCATTCCTATTACAGCATGTACAGCATGTAGTAGGAATTTGATATCCAAACCAGACACACAAAAGTTGGCTTGAAACATCACTGTCTTAAAATGTGTAGCATTCTTTGTATAGTGAGATGAATCTCACTCTATAGTGAGCAATAGTGCCGTGGAGAGCCACCGGTTTTGGCTGATAAATATGAACCTGGTATTATCACTAGACATTTGCACAGATAGATTAGAGTCAAATCACCAGTAAGACTGTCAATATTTAAGAACCAGTTTCTCAAACAATGCTGTCAGAGATGTGCCAATTGCCCTTTACTGAGGCCGTGGCTGTCCCACTCTCCCTCCAACTGTTCACTCTTGTGCAAGCTATCTCCACCCAAGTCAATGACGAGAATGTGTGAAAAAGAATAAGGAATCAAATCTTTTAACTGGACTGTTACTTTGATGTATTTAAGTATTTCGTCTTTCTATCTGTCCCGTTGCAACAAACATAGTCTCTAAGCTCAATCTATTTGACAAGGTCCTTTGAAAGGGCCAACAGTTTTAGATGAGTCTCATTTATTACCAATGTTTCAACTAGCTTTTAAATGCTGTTAAAATCAGAACTCCACTCTTCCTTGTTAGTCTCTCACGTTTTAACCAAACAACTTGCTCCTACAGTGACATTTACAGTGGACACCTTGCTGCCTCTACACATTTCAAACGTCAAATATTTAACTTATTGTCTCAAACCACCTAATCCTTCGCTTTTTTCTTTATCATCAATAATATTTCAAGATGTGAAATGCCAGTGTTCTCTGTCATCTCTTCTTGTCCATTGCACCTAAACAAATGGTATTTCCAACAAAAGCCTCTTCAGACCATTAAAAGCTCCTTTGTCATCTTTATGTAATCCAAAGTACATCGATTAGCATTTTACTTCAGCTAAACATATAATTATAAGCATATAACTTGTACAAAATGTAATTGTAAATTAAAACATTTACATCTGAATGTACACATTTATTTTAGGCAAATTTTAGAAAAACAGGTTCATTAGCATGGTCAGAATTAAATTCGTGTTCAAGTTTGAATGAATATGCATGGAAAAGTTTTGAGCATTCTATCTAGTATAACACACAATAGAGTTAAATTTCTCAGAACCATTTCTCCATAGAACATGATGGTCCAAATGCTTTTGGAACGATTAGAACAAATGGACTCAAATTTCTGTTTATGTCTGAATCGGTCCCTGCCAAGGAGCTGCTGTGGCAGAGTCCCTTGTTCCTGCTCCCTGTGGCCAACATTCTCCCACACAGAATCCTTGTTTGGTCAAGGATGGGTAAGCGAAAGGTGTAAGCTTGTGTAGACTGTCTCAGCTCCCTTTGGTAAATTTTACATTTTTCCCTGAAATTAGAAGATAATTCAGGATGGAAGGACACTTAAGAGATCTCTAGTCCAATGTCCTGCCCAGGTAGGGTCAGCTGTGAAGTCAGACCAGCTTATTCATGGTCTTATTGAGGGAGGACTTCAAAATCTCTGAGGATGGAGATGCACTACCTCTCTGGTAAGCCTGTTGCACCCTTAGCCATCTGCACAGCCATCTTTTCCTTGTCTCCGGTACAAACCGCCGTTATTTCAGTTTATGTCCACGTCTCTCACTCCCTTGCCATGCACCTCTGTAAGGAGCCTGTCAAGTAATGCCATGTACCATGCACTCTATGTAAAATTGTATGCATTTTAATAGCAGAAAGTTCTCTCAGGACAGAGAATTATAAGTTGCATTCTTATGTGACTGACTTATGGCCTGACTTTGGAAAGCAAGGAGAGAAGGCTGAGGACTCAATAACTAACTGAAGATGGTTTCCCAGGGGAATGAGAAGACTAAGGGAGTAAATTCATACTGGATGTATTTGTGGAAGTAGGAAATCTCAAAGAAAAGGAGGATGTTCTTCTTACACTACATGCAGGCTAGTGAGACCATCAAAAGATTACTACCTCCACTTCTGATGTGCACTAGAATAATTTTAAGAGAGTTGATAAACTGGAGACAGTTTGCAAAAGAAAATTGAATAATTCAAATATTGGAAATCTACTTCAAAATGGACCAAATCTACCTATTAGAATAAGTAGAAAGGTTATAGCTTGATTATGGTTTATAAACGTGTTCATAAAGGAAACATTCAAGATAAACAATCATTAAAGGTGTAAAACGAAGTAAATTACCCAGAAATTGTACATTGTCACATTTTTCAGAGGTTTTGTTCTAAATTCTAGAGTGATCTGAATTCCATTCTAAAAAAATTTCGTTATGTTGAAAAATAAATGAATCCACTATTCTACATGTTCAATTTAGATATAGAGTAATATATAGATATATACATATATGTGTACATGTATGCTTATGTGTATGCACATATATATGTATCTTCCAATAAAACATTCAATTCCAGTGATCCTATTTTATATGACTGGATAATGCATAGACATTAGGTGATACATATGAACTAAAAACCACAGAGAACCAGATATAAATATATCCATTAAGACCTCATTTCAGGGGAAACGCGTCGCATTTCAAGTCTGTGACTCAGACTGCAGTTGTAGGAAAGGATTGTAATGGCCACAAGCTACCAAAAGAACTCAAACTCATTTTCACATACTGGGTGATGATTCACGGATTTCTAACAAAATCAGGCAAATGTGGTGGTTGTAGATGGAGAATTTGAAACAAAACTTGAGGATCAGCTGTATACAAAGTGTTACGACAGTCTTTTTCAACCAAGAGGTGAAGTTTTAAGCAGCTCTGGCACTGGTGACGAAGGGAATTCCATCTTGTAGAGGACAATATTGTTCACTTGTGGCCGTTGACAATAATTACATTCTCACAATGGTTAGATTTAGTACCTAGAGTCATAGAAGATATAACAACAGTATAATTTCTACTTCCATAAACTATGCCTATGAATCTATAATCATTTAAGCTGTATTGAATAAGGGCAGTTTGATTTTTTTTTTTTTTATGATGAGCAATAAACATGTTTTGCAAATAATTGCGAAACACTAATTTTATTTAAGGGTAGTATTTATTAAGCTATTGAACTATTTTAGTTGTGAAATTTATTTCTGGAGCTGATGAATTTGATTAAAAACAACAACAAAAAAATCTTGAAAAAGGTTAATAACACCAGAACCAAGAAAAACAATGAAATTCAGCTCTTTTGTCACTAATGAATAGCCTGTTCCTTCCTTCCTCTCAGCTGAAGAATGGATTTCAGTAACTGGAACCAGAGTGTCTTATTTCAATCCTAAAGTACCTTGATCTTCGGGTCTCAAAGCAAAAGAAGAAAACTATATGCCAGGTGTCATTTTAGTATTATTCCATATAGCAAAAGGCTGAGTATAAGTGGGAGTAAAACTAATGCTCTAATGAGCAGGAATAAAACTCATGTCCTCCAGTGTCATATTTGCAGATGATAATGCGATCCAGGTGCTCCTGCATTCATAGGTGTTACTAATTAGAGCCCCCAAAAGATGGCATAAATTCGCAGTCTTTGCTCACAGTACCATGAACTTTTCTAGTTTAAAACTGTTAACTGTTTGCCTTGATATTCATATGGTATTTTGCATATAATAACAAAAAATGTCACTGCTACCTTTCCAATACAAGCACATAGGCATGATGCAGAAGACATTTTGAATTCATTAAGATCAGCGGCAGAAATGGCTGTAATGAAAATATGCTTACATATATGCTGGAGAAATATCACACATATACATATATGGATATGCATAGGTGTGTATAAATACATATGCATGAGGAAAAAATGATGTGCTTAATCAATGATTTTGTTTTACCATTAATTTTAATATTTATGAGTTGCTATGATATGTTCTGCAATGACACATATTGTTGACACCAGACTACGTGCTGAAGTCCTTATTAACTAATGTCCTATGAAAAACAATTTACACAATGTCTAAAATCAATAAAACTTAAGTAAAGTTCTGACTAAAATTAATTAAGGAAGCCTCTAGTGAAAAAGATGGGGCCATGTTTATCTCTAGCAAAGTGGGAAACATAAAAATGTATGTTCACGTCCGGGTTGATGTTACACCTGTAGTGATTTAGCATGCTCCCTGGATCCAGCACACGCATGTTCACACAAGCTGAGTGCTGGCACACAACCTCCCCCCGCCTGCATGAGTGTGTAACGAACCCGCTGAACGGGTCTGCACAATGGTGTTTATTGAATTGTTTCAAGTTTCCTATCAAGGCTTTGTTTCCTCCCCTCCTATCTGAGTGTTCAGATTTCTAGAAGTGGTTCTTTGATGTGTGCTCACAAACACGGCGGGATTTCCCCTCCCTTCTCCTTCCCTTCAATTCTTTCTTTGTGCTTGGAACAGTAATTCAACTACTAGCCTTTGTCCGTGCTGTATTTACAACTACGCTCCCCTCAAAGATGGACTTCTTTATTTATTTATGTGTTCATTTACTCATTTATTTTGGCTGGGAGGGGACGAGATCCACGCAGGAGAAGTATCTCGTTTTCGGTATCCTTGCAGGCACTGCTCGGAGGAGAGCAGCCCCTCCAGTAGGGGATATTTTTCTGTCAGTTTTACTGTTTCCCAGCAGCTGATGCATCGCGATACAGTTATTTTCAATCTGCCAGCATGCCTTTACAAGTGAGACTATAGCATTTATAGCAAAAAAGAGCTCTCTGTCTTTTATTTTGGTATTACTTATTCCCAGACTGGTTTGGCAAGTCAGTTAAAAATTACTTCCATGTCCCTCTAGATGTGCAAAACGTTCCCTAGCAGTGGGAAACCTCTTTCCTCTGTTGCTGAAAGTTCCTATAAAGGGTAGAACCAAATTACCCCTCTCCTCCCAAAAACAAAGGGTCTGCCCTCCTCCCCCCACCAAAATCTTAGTAGAAAAGACCTTCACAGGCCTCCACGACTCTGAAGTGACGGCAATCCCACAGCATCTCCGGCTCCATATGAATCCTATGGCTGTCGACATGATGGACCGAATCGTTAGCCTTTGGTGAGCTCTACCGTGTCTTCTCTCTGCTGAAGAAATCACACCTTCTGTGAGCAATGGTGGTGATTTCTAATTAAACATAAAAAACAAACCTTCACCATGAAGAACATAATTATTAGTAGACATTATTCCAAGCCCTTATGCTATTGTTTTTTAAGAATGACATACCATCAGTGTAATGCATGACTAAATGTATTCATCTTAACTACCATACAATTGGTTCTCCTCTTACGCTATTTTTACACTGTTATATTGTCAGGGTTGTATCTAACTCACAAATACGTAAGAGGGTCAGGGATGTGGTCTTTTGCCTCAAACAAAACCAAAGAATATTTCCTTGAGAACACTTGTCCTGATCCCTTGCTGCTGTCATCCTCCATATAACCTGAAGTAGTAACATACCTGGGGTAAATTGTGTAAAGATTTCAGATCACAGATGTCAAATTCACCATTTAGAGTTTCAAGTCTTTCTATTTCCCCTGTCAAACTTCTGCACCAAAAAATAAAGAAACTATGGACAACGTGATACCGAATGCCTCAGTCTGGGCTATTCATACAGTAACCTATTTTTCCACAGGTAGAATATCAGAGACTTTTGGGAAAAAAAGCCCAAAAGAGATAGACACCGTGCACTGTTCTCCTAGTATGTAATTACTTTTGGATCGAATAGACAGATGTGGGGGATATTTCTGCTGTCTGTCTTTCTATGGGATGGCCTTACTGGGATAATCAAAGGGTTCCTCTCTCCCTTAGCATCTTCCAGCCCAGGTCCGGCTGATCTGGGCTGCTCTGGGATCGTTCCCAGCTCTGCTCTGCATCGCTCTTCTGGATCAGCAATGGCTTAAAATACTCTTTCTTTTTTTTTTTTTCTCTGTAATTGACCTGTTTGATTTCTCCCTCCTTTTCCCCTACTTGGTGGTGGATATTTTTAAGGAGACAATAATGAGACACATGCATGTATGTAGTTTTGTACATGGATAAATAAAAACTGAATTTATAAAATATTCAGTATATATAGGATTTGCAAGACATAAAGAGCGTTACTTGTCCATGGGAAGAAAACATACGCTTACTTTTTTGAAGGCATGCCAAAAATGAATAGTGTTTAAACATAAAGAAAAAAAGCTGATTTTGGCTACTTGGGAGATATTGTGCCCTCTGTGTTCAGGTATAATTTACCTTGTAAATTCACCACTTTTGTTAGAAAAAATGTTGGCTGATGTCTCTTCAAAATGACCTGTCATGACAGGGTGCTACCTGTAGTACCTGTGGCATGTCTGGCTTTGTACTCCTTGCCTTCACAAGCGGCTGCAGAGGCGCACGCCAAAACTAAAGCGGGGTCTGGCATCGCATTTGCACCTAAAACCCGAAGCAATGAAATCGAGAAGTCTACCCAAGCGTATTACATGCGTGCCATTGTCTGCCACTCAGCCAGCCAGCTGTGGGGCTCTCTTTTTTATTACTACTACTGTTATTATCGCTATTATTACAACCCTGTTTTCCTTCACAGATGCTATCGTGAATCTACTTTTCCTGCAGCAAGAGCAGGGATACCGAGGAATGAGAAGCACGGGAGCGCTCAGCGGGGCAAATCGGAGCCAAGGAGAGGGAGCCTGCTCTCCGTGGAGTTTCCCAAAACCAAACTGGGTGCTCTGGAAATGACACGGATAGCTGATGCTCGCCAGGAAGGCTGACAGGCGTGTGGCTCTCGTCTGACTGCCTTGGCTCTCGTCTGACTGCCTCCTGCTCCCGGCCTCGGAGGGGGCTCTGGGAGAGAAAGGTCGGGGGGATAATCCTGCACCTGCAGCCCAGAGAGGACCGGGTGCACAGCTCCCGAGCAGCCCTGCAGTAATTGATGCTAATTGTTACGGAGCCAAGGCGCCCATCCGTGGAGGAGCAGGTGGGAGCCTTTGTTGCGCTTGGGACCATTATACTAATAACAAGCTTACGATTCTCTGCACGGGCTTAGGAGTACAAAAGCGCAGGCGATACTTTGGGGAGCCCCTTAAAAGGTTTAGTGGGCATCTCCTAACACGATGAAGTAAAAGTCCGTGAGAATGAAAGGGCGGAACAAACGAAAGAATAAAAAGGGCCGTACCTGCTGGCTGGCACAGCCCCGAACAGCCCTGGAGAGGGGACTTTGGGAGCTTTAAACTGCACCTGACAGCTTCTGTGGAGACAGAGATTTTGCACTCTGTCGTCTCTGGGAAGAGTCAGGTGTAAGCAGCTACTTCAGGGACCTGGAGAGGTCCCAGGGGAATTTTCTCTGGAGCTGCCCATCTGTTTGCAAGTTTTGATGTGAAAGGGCAGGCTCAGAAAGGGGACTGAAAAATGAGAGGAAAAAGAAAGGAAAGGAGTCCAGCTGCTGATATGATACTGGGTTATGGTCAGACAAAAAGCTACTAATTGCTAGTACTAAAACGATGTGGGGTTTTTTCTTTTTCCCTCCCTCTGTGCTTAAGGGGATTGTTCGCCCCACGCCCTGCAGACCCCCAGACCCCCGGCTGGAGGAGAGGGGAGCAACTCCCGTGAGCATCCGTACTGACGGGTACAGCCCAGGGGATTGCAGTCCGTTTGGTGGCACTTGGGTAAATATCACAGCATTACAGACACAATCAGGTCTGAACACTGAAAGCACTATAAGTAAAAACACCTTAAAAAGGGAAGGAAAGAAAGAGGCTAGATCGGTACGTTTCGGTGTATGGCTTGTGTACCCTGTGTGATGTGCAAAAGGATTGCGAAAATAGTAAAGCACTTCTCAGAAGCCCCTACAAGCATTCCT